>NC_133537.1:288961237-289116237 GCF_048544455.1 Silene latifolia | reverse complement strand
AGTGGCGGTTTCAAGGAGATAAAGGAGGGATGTCGGGGTTGAAGTTGTTGTTTGTTATTGTTAGTTGTTGTTGTTGTTGGGTCGGGTTTAGGGTAGTTGGTGGCGCGTGGGTGGTGTCGTGGTGGCCGGGAGTAGTTGGGCCCACCGTGGTCAGTGGGGGACCCACGGTGGAGCTGGGGTGGCCGTGTGTGGTGTTGTTTGTTGGGGTTGTTGTTGGTGTTGATTGGTGTTGAGGTTGGAGGTGTTTGTGGGTGAGTATAGGTGGCGGTTAGGGCGGCTGGGCAGATCAGACCCATCATGGCTGGGTGGTGGCCCACGGTGGGGAGGCGTGGTGGTGGTGGTGTGTAGTGAGTCGGGTTTTGGATTAGAGTATAAGACGGGTATTCAATTAGTCGTATACGAATTAGATTAGTATATTTATACGTATTTGTATAATTAGATTAGTATATTTAAACATATTTTTATAATTAGATTAGTATATTTATACGTATTTGTATCATTATCATATTTTAGGAGATGGGTTTTGTGCAACGGTTTTACGAGACGGGCCTAGCTTGTGTTTGACGAATTGCTTTTGCGGATATGCTGTGAGGTAGGTTTATCCTACTCAGTTTCATGGTTGCATTTTTTTATAAAATGAGTCTTTTATCATTGTTTTGCATTGAGTGAGTCGTATTGCATGTTGTTGGTCATGACGACTCGAGGAGTCGGGATATTTGAGGATCTGGCATTTGTGACGTATTTGGCATATCATGTTGTCTGTTGTATGTTGTAATTGTATATGTTGGAGGATTTTTTGTTGTTGTTGTTGTTGTTGTTGTTGTTGTTGTTGTTGTTGTTGTTGTTGTTGTTGTTGTTGTTGTTGTTGTTGTTGTTGTTGTTGTTGTTGTTGTTGTTGTTGTTGTTGTTGTTGTTGTTGTTGTTGTTGTTGTTGTTGTTGTTGTTGTTGTTGTTGTTGTTGTTGTTGTTGTTGTTGTTGTTGTTGTTGTTGTTGTTGTTGTTGTTGTTGTTGTTGTTGTTGTTGTTGTTGTTGTTGTTGTTGTTGTTGTTGTTGTTTTGGAGACGTAAGACGGTTGGGAGACTGTCGTACGCTTAAGTCACCTCTTGGAGCTTCCCACTCCAAGAGGGATGTGCACATTAATGGCTTGAGTTACGGAGGGACTCGTGTGGTTGAGACACGACGTCTGGCAGGGGATCCGTGTAACACCCCGATTTATGAAGGAGCCTTTATGTAATACCCGGTATTTTAATATGATATTATATTAGGCCGAGTTACCAGCTGGGTCGTGTAGTGTATTTGTGACTCGGGTAATTATGTGACTCGGGTTTTAATTAATCCAACTAGGCTAGGCCCGTATCGTCTTAATAGCACCTATCCTATATGTATAACCCATCTAACCAAACCCTAATCTCCCTATCACCATATTCATTTTAACCATGAGAAAAGAGAGAAAAGAGAGAAGAGGGAGCCGTGTGTGAAGGGAGCCGCGTGAGGAATTGCGAGGCGATTTCTCAGCCTATTCTCATCCTATTTCGTAAGTAGACTATCCTATTACCTCTTTATTCAATTATTAGCATAATTATAGTAGTATTGAGATAATTTTCGTAACCCTAGAATTGGTTTGGGGGTTTTTGATTATAAATTGTGTGAGATAAATGAATGGAATAGTTACAGCAATTTACAGATTCGTTGGTCTGTGTTATTTGAGTGTTTTACCTGTCTTAAAGCCGTGGGATGCAAAAAGTTAAAGAAGAGACTCATGTTTATTCCAAGCCTAGTTTATGCCTGTGAAAATTGGTAGCATTTCACAGTGTAGTCTTTCCTGAAGAAATTATTTGTGAACGTCTATCTAAAACGTACGCAAATCAGTAGAGGCTGAAAGATTACTTCTAAAACATAATTTAGATATTGAATTGGTGCTGGGTCTTTTTCATATATTTAATTTAAAGAGTTTTTATGAGTTAGGAGTTGGTTTTACTTAAGAATCATTTGTCAAACTCGTTTTATGAATCAATACTTTTTATGCGACGGTTTCTGTCAGGTTTTGGAAATCAGTCTGAAAACCCTTGATAAGTTTGGAATTTGAGAAAAACACGTTAGATATAAATTGTAGCTAAGACTCATGGGGTCCCAATTCAATTGGCCTTGCATCAATTCGAATTTTCTGGAATTAGTTATTCATTTTATACCGAGTCTGCCATGAGCAGGAAAATCAGGAAAAGTCGTGTTTGTTCTTTAAATTGATATTCCTATTAAGTTATGATGAGTCTAGGTTATGTGCATGATTAATTGACTGAGTAGATGGTAATTATACATAATTATGTTATGTAGGTGATGGATAAGTGAAGGATCATAAGTGATTGCTTGTGTGGGCTTGGATTGCGAAAAGGTAGGGAAACACACTTGACTTATTATCGTTGATGTTGAATTGTGTTGACTTGTTTGTGTTTCGTATGAACAAACTGTGAACGTTGACTTGCTTCTGGTTGTTGATTTACGTTATGATTCATATACTGGAAGGTGATTGACTGAATTGATCGTATTGAGTATGTTATCACAACATTTGGTAACCGGCATGATTTTATGATTGATCAGTTCAAAGATATATATATTGTGTTGCATTAATTTCTGTTGAGCATTCATACGCATTGGAGATGGAGGATGTTGTGGTGATGTGGTGAAGATGATGTTGTGATAAGGCCCAGGCGGGTTCTGCAGGACTTGCCCTGGTGTCCTCAACAAGGAAATGGGCGGATCGGCTACTGGTCGATATATAGTCTACCGGGGATCGGTATGGGTGGGGTGTTCGGGTTATGAGATATGAGTTGAGATGGAGATGGAGGTGACGGAGGAGCATGCATATCATATTTTGTTGTTTCATTGTATTCCCTACTCAACCTCGTGGTTGACCCTGTGTATTCGTGAACACCGGTGACGATCCAAATATTGGGGAGTAGGCTTGACAGGTTTATGAGATAGGCTGGGAGCTTGATGGGCGTGAGACACTGGATCAAAAGACTTAGTAGCTAGATCATCATTTAGAAGACTTTCACTTTCATTTATGTTAGTTCCTTGTAATTTGATGTAAAAGAGTTTTTGTAATAATTAAGTTAAAGTAATTATATATTTTGCCTTGGAGTTTAATTTGTTATTCACTACCTCGGGAAACCGAGATGGTAACAGTCCGGTTTATTAGGGAATGTCTTGCTAAAGACTCCTTCATAAATCGGGGTGTTACAAAGTGGTATCAGAGCGAACGATCCTCAGGCCTAAACCAATGAACCCAATGAACGTAGGATGTGTCTAAATAAATTGAACCCCTGGGAATAAACTGTTAGGAGCTCACAGTGCGGTTAAGAAGGCGCCCTTAATACGTGCTCTTTTGCCCTCTCAATTTTGAACCAGGTAACCCGAGAGAAAATTGAGTGAATGGGGTAGTTAGAAGGAAAACCTTGGATATAATCGAGTTGATGTATACCTTGAGACCCATATATTCTAACCATTCTGCAGGACAACGTTACGGCAAGTATTTTGTATGAATGATGACGTGATCATATGATGTTGTGGAGATGAGAAATAAATTTTCGTGTTCAGATTGATAATCAATGAAGTGTTGGATTGTGGTAATCGTGAGCGTGAAAATAATTGCGAATTGATGATATTTATCTGGATGGATGTGAATGACGTGTTGATAGTGCTATTATGTCTAGTGATATGCGGTTATGTGATCCCGAAGCCATGCTAGTATAGTATTGTGATAGTAATCAGAAACACTATTGAATTGCTTGTTTCTAGTCATAGCAATCGTGATTTAGATGTAAGGAGTAGATCGAGATGCGAAGGGATTATATGGGATAGATGTTTACGTAAGTAAAAAGTGTGAGATTTAAGTTGGGATGGGTTAGTATACATAGTATGTTCATAAGAGCTTGTAACATAGTAAAGAATGACCTAGTGCTGAAACTCGTTTTGTTTGATTTTACTCTTTAATTGACCTTACTGCCATTTCTTTTCTGTTTATTGCTTATGGATGATGTTGTGATAAGGCCCAGGCGGGTTCTGCAGGACTTGCCCTGGTGTCCTCAGCTGCGAGCTGGCAGATCGGCTACGGTCGATATATAGTCTACCGGGGATCGGTATGGCTGGGTGTTCCTGTAATACCCCGTATTTTATTATCGATTGAGCGAGATATATTTTTATTTAATGGTAAAAGCGTAAAGGTAATTGATTGATTCATTTTGTAAGATGAGTCGGGTTTATAGTTTTAGGTGGCATTTTGGGTCAAGGTGTTATAACCCATTTACCCATTTACCCATTTACTTTTTTAGCCCACCAAAACCCTAAAACGAAACCCTAATCCAACCTTAAAACCCAATCCCTCTTCCTACCGTCATTTTTCACATCACCATCATCAACCCTTTTTCTTTCACGCCTCAAGCAACAATTGCAGCCAACGAGCGCACGCCGGTGAGTGTGGAGGGAGTAGGGTCTGCCGTGAGTCCAGGGAAGCCGTTGCTAGTGGACGAGGGTGGTTGTACTGGCCGGAAAAGCACAGATCGACGGCCGTCATAGGTAAGGTACTCTGTTTTTCATTTTGTCACGATGGTTTGATCTGAGTTGTGCGTCGTGTAGGGACTGTTGTAGTAGTTGTCGGGGTGTGGGACGTGTTACTGGTGGTGAGTCGAGTCTGGTGGTGGTAGGTAGGGTGGTTGTCGTTACTGTTAGTGGTTGCAGTGGTGGTGTTTAGGTGTCGGGGTTGGTTGGGTGGTTTTTCGTTGCATTGCAGACATAGAGTAATGGGGTGGCACCACCGTGGACTCGGGGGAGGTCGAATCGGTGGTGCCACGTGTGTCAGGGTCACCTTTCGACGGTGGTGTCAAGGGTGGTGGTTGGTAAGGAGGAGGGGTTGTGTCGTGGTGGCAGGCGAGTAAAAAGGGGGTGTTTGTGGCGTTTTGTGGCGGTGGGTTGTAAACGGGGGTGTTGGTGGTGGTGGTTCTGACCACCGGCGTGGGTCGACCACGTTGGTGGTGGTGGGAGGTGACCGAGGCCGGACACAGTGTCGAGCCCGGTGGTCGACTTGAGAGGACCGGTGGTTGTGGGAGAGTGTTGTGGCGGGTTGAAAGGGGGTGTGTTGTGTGCGGGTTGGGTTGGTGTTTTTGGGTAGTTTGTGTTACGGTTTCTATTTTTAGTAAGTCGGAAAATATATATATTGTTGGGGCTGGTGTCCTCTACAGTTAGTGTAATAACATTTAAATCTCTAAAAGGATCAAAGGGCATACTTTTGTATTATTATCAGTTGGTCCACGTTTATCAATAACGGTTGGCTTGCTAGATAAGTTTGACGTTATTGTCATACAGATGGCGGTGATCAACTGGTCCCTAAAAGTCACACCTATAGGATACGTTTGAGAGATGTGACGGTATGAAAATACTTTGTCATGTTGATGCCTAATATGACTAACCATTAGTCGAGTTATTGACTAATAATTAGTCAAACGCGATGTTGAGATATTTTATTTAATACGAATTAAATAATAATGGCTAAGACGAATTAAGCAGTTAATTCATAAAATTGAATATAAACGATTTATATTTAATTAATGTATATTGAATTTATTTAATTATACAATATTGTCTTTGTCGGACATGTATTAATATATCGACTGAGTCATGTTACTAGTTGATACGTTAATAACCGATAACCGATGACGATTTATAATTGAAAACTCGTCGTATACATTTTAGCGAGACGAGTCAAACCACGAGTTAAAATAAGGAGAAAGTGGAAAGCCCACTTCCTCCCTAACCCACGGTTTGGTCGACCGAATGGAACAAAAGGGGAGTTTCTCTCCTTTTGACCTAAGTGAATTCATTTGCATACAAACTAGGGTTTCGGGGCAATTCTCTCTGAAACCTAGATCTCACATCAGAAAACCTCACATAAACTCTCTCAATATTGCAAGGCAATTGGAGAGTTCTTTCTAGCACAAGGGGCATAGTCTCAGACGGTCTTGGGTGCAACGATTAGGAGGAAATCTACTTTGATTTCTGTTCATTACGCCGCATTTCAAAGGACCCGAGGTTGATTCTTATGCTTTATCGTTTTCTATTATATTTCGTTTATGACCATAAATCGCATGTTAAATTTACGTTATAATCCTTAAAATTAAGGGAATTTTACGGATATTTCCCTTCAAGTGGTATCAGAGCGAGGCCACGTAAATTTTCATTGTGATTTTTCATAAATCGATTTGAAACGATTTTGTTTTTGTCTTAAAACCGTGCGGCATCAGCCATACTCTCACGGCAGAATTTTTTTTTGATTCGGCTGTTGCAATTTTGAAACCGTGACATGTTTTACACGGATGTTTTATCTTGTTTTCGTTTTGTTCTTTTGCATATTGTTATTTTATACGGAGATTATAGCAATATGTTAAGTTTTGTCAATTGTAGAATTGATTTCATGCGTTTTAGATCAAATTTGCAATGGTTTTGTTTCGACAAATCTGTTTTCACGAGGGTTTTAAAGTTTCAGCATGTTTTCCTCTCGATCGAGCCATTTTCTTGTCGATCGAGAGCTTTTCAGTGATGTTTTCATTCGATCGAGCACATGCTTTACTCGATCGACCTCTTTTTAAAACCCCACTGTTCGATCGAGAGGTCCTCGAACTCGATCGAACAGTTTTGCTGACTAAAGTCCTCGATCGACCTCTAGTTCAGTCGATCGAGTACTTACTGTTTGGCATACCTCTCGATCGACTAGCAGTTCAGTCGATCGAGCCCTTTTGTTCCTCGATCGAGAATTTTTGTCCCTGGATCGAGGGATTTTGTTTTGGCAGCTTTGAATTTTAATCTTTTTGTTCCAAAAATTCTCTTTTGGCCATAAAATGTACATCATACGGATGTTGTACACTCGCTTGATAGTGAAACGGTTCACTCACGTACCTTATAGTTATTTTAAAGTGTATTTAAAGTAACGGATTGTAATGGATTAAAATTGAATTGATAGAAGCAGTTTTGTCATATAATTTTAATCATTAAAAGGTGGTTTGGATAAATTTAACATAATTACGGAATTATGTCACGAATAAATTTGTTTTAGTTGATGCATTTTATTTATCGTTATTGTTGAATGCCTTGAATGCTTTTATTACGTATTTATTTATTTTACAAACGGTTGTAACTTAGTGTGGCCTTAGTAGAACGTGTTACCGTAATGATGGAACACGGTCTTGGTTGTATTTTGAGATCTCGTATCTCCGTTTTGGATTTTTCACTTGTAATTACAGTTTTTGTATTTAGAATGTAAATAGGTTTATATTTGTAAATTTTAAATTGTATTTTTTGAGAAGACCAAAGATGGAGACCGGATGCTCACTCCCGCTGCATGGAAAAGATGGAACATCAAGACAAGCTTTTCGGGTCCAACGGTGGATTCCAAGGTTGTATTATGTTCTTTTTACTAGGATAGGCCACACTAGGAATTTTTATTTACGTATTGCATATATTTTTTTTGATGCTTTCATCGTAACGATAGCTTGCATCATTTTCCGCCTAAAACCAAAACCACCTATTTATTGCATGAAAAACCGACTCATATAAAGGTCACGCGTTAGTATTCTATGACATTCATATGTCACACGATTTTAAGCCATCACCTAAATTAATTCATTCACGTAATGCTAGTTTTTCGTTCACTTAAAATGAATTAAAATTAAGTTGATGGGATCTTCCTCGTATAAACCAAAATTGAGAATGGTCTTTATAGGTCAAACTCCAATGAGTCCCTTCTTCGTCGGTAGGCATAATATGACCCCTTCTACGTCGGGTAAGTTGGAACCGATTGACCTATTTTATCTCAACACTATGGTCACTCGTACGATCCTGTGATTATGGTGGACTATAGATAGGATTTACGGAAATCTATCGACCAAGAGTTCTTACGGAAGAATTAGCTAAACAGTTGGCTTATCAATTTATGGAAATTGAGTCTTGGGATCACTTGTATCATTCTTGAGGGAGATCAATTATGCAAGTGCGAGAGTCTACACGTTAAAATGAATTTTTAAATAGACTTAAATCACCTCGATGAGTTGCTTATTTCGTTTTTGGTTTTCTTCCTTTTTCATTGTAGAACACGATCATTTAAACTGCTAAAACAATATGGCTGGTCTTTAGAACGACCCAATGCCAAGTGTCACATTGGACCGTGAGTCCTGGCTTCGGATCTTCATGAATCAGATGAATCAGTCTACTCGACTGAAGAATGATGGATCAAACTTCGCGGACTGGGAGGCGGCATTACGGAATGCTGCCGCTGCTGACGGGAAGCTCAAATATCTGATTGAGCCCATCCCACCAAACCCAGGCCCCACGACTGGAATTAACGAGATCGAGAAGTATAACGATTTCGCCATGGAAGCGGGTGCGGTAAAGAACGTACTTATTTTTGCAATGGAATCCAATTTGCAGAAACGCTTCATAGCCCAAGGTGCAAACAAGATTTTCACCACACTCACTAAGGAATTCTCGAAAGCACCGAGAATCGTGACCTATGAGCATACCACTCGCTTCTTTGATGCGAGACTCCAGAAGGGCCAACCAGTTAGCCCACACATTCTCAGCATGATTGAGAATGTCGAGAAGCTGGAGACGCTTGATTGTAAGATCAGCGAGAACATTGTGATTGACCGCATGCTTCATTCACTCCACGATGGTTTTGCGCTCTTTAGAGCGAATTACTATATGAATGATTTGAAGAAAAGTCCCCATGAACTGCACACCCTTCTCGTACAGACCAAGAAGGACATGAAGTTCAGTGGGAGCATGAAGCAGGATGTTCTCGTTGTGTCAAACAAGGGCAAGGGTAAGGGCAAAGTTCAGCCAGGCCTAGCAGTAGGCAAACCGAAGTTTAAGAAGTCGGGTTCAGGTAAGAGTGGGCCTGGTGAGTCGAGCAACTCATCAGGCGTGACAAAGAGCAAGGATGGTAACATGGAGTGTCACCATTGCCACAAGACTGGGCATTGGAGGCGTACATGTCCCGTATACCATGAGGACATAAAGGCAGGTCGCGTTAAACCTGTTGGTATGTCTTCTTCTTCTACTTTTATTCATATGATTGAGATTAACCACGCAAGTTACGGAACTTGGGTACTAGATACTGGTTGTGGTTCTCATCTGTGTAATCATGTGCGGGGCTCAAACATCGAACCCCTCGTAAAGGGTGAGGTGGACCTGCGTGTCGGGAATGGAGCACGAATGGCTGCCGTCTCGAGGGGAACATATGTGATCCAGCTTCCTAGCGGATTTGAGTTATCTTTATATAACTGCTATTATGTACCCAGTCTTTCTAAAAACATTATTTCCGTTTCTGCACTTGACAAACTTGGTTTTTCATTTGTAATAGAGAATAATTCTTGCATTTTCTCATTACACGATATGATTTATGGCAAGGCAGTCTCCATGAACGTAATTTATGTTTTAGATCAGACCACCGAAATATTACACGTAATGAATAAAAAGTTAAAGGTTGGTGACAAAGATCAAACGTATCTATGGCACTGCCGTATGGGACACATTAATGAGAAACGCGTAAAACAGCTCATGAAAAATGGAGCTATCTCGGCCTTTGATTTTCAATCATTTGGCACGTGTGAATCATGTCTCATCGGTAAGATGACTCGTATTTCCTTCAAAGGTGTTGTAATGCGCGCTGCTGACCTATTAGGACTCATACATACGGATGTATGTGGGCCTATGTCAATCACCGCACGAGAAGGCTATAGGTATTTCATCACTTTCACGGACGATTTAAGTAGATATGGCTATGTCTACTTAATGAAGCACAAAAGTGAATCTTTTGAGAAATTCAAAGAATACCGGAATAGGGCACGAACCTCTTTGGGTAGAAAGATTAAAACACTACGTTCGGATCGTGGTGGCGAGTATCTTTCTCACGAGTTTGATCAACACCTTAAAGACTGTGGGATTGCCTTACGCTTAACTCCACCGAACACCTCGGTTGAATGGTGTGTCCGAACGGAGAAATCGAACTCTACTTGATATGGTTCGATCCATGATGAGTCACACCGTGTTGCCTGACTCATTGTGGGGTTATGCTCTTTTGTCAGCCGCTCTAATACTTAACCGAAGTCCGTCTAAAAGGGAACGGTCCCTAACTTGTCCTTTATACGGGTTTGGGGCTGCGAGGCTTATGTCAAGTGGAGACATGAGGATAAGCTCGGCCCGCGATCAGTCAAGACATACTTTATAGGTTATCCTAAAGGAGCATTTGGTCATTACTTTTATTCGCCAACCGAACAACGTGTATTTGTTGCGGCTAGTGCGACATTCTTAGAGAAGGAGTTTCTCGAGAATGCAAAGAGTGATAGAACCTTCGACCTGTCGGAGATTCCAGAACCAAATACCGAGCAACCATTGGAGGAACCAGTTTCTTCAATCCCGGCTGCGGTAAATATTCCTGAGGAACCTAGGAGGTCGGGTAGAGTCTCTATTCCTCCGGACAGATACATTGGTATGGTCGAGGAACATGACATAGATGACATTCTACTCTTAACGAGTAGTGAACCCGCAACCTATAAATGTGCCATGACTAATTCCGACTCAAAGCTATGGCTTGAGGCCATGAAATCCGAGATGGACTCCATTTATGGACTTAAGCAAGCTTCTAGGAGTTGGAATCATCGATTCGACCAAGTGATAAAAGAGAATGGATTTACTCGATCGGTCGAGGAATCATCTCTATATATCAAGTCGAGTGGGAGCAAGATTGTCTTCCTAATATTGTATGTTGATGACATACTCCTGATTGGGAATGACATACCTCTCTTAACTTCGGTAAAAGTATGGTTGAAAAACCATTTCCAGATGAAAGATCTGGGTGAGGCACAAAGAATTTTGGGCATCCGTATCTATCAAGATAGATCACGTCGGATGTCATCTCTCAGTCAGGAGTCTTACAAAGACAAGATCCTAGAGAGATTCAGCATGACTAACTCCAAAAGGGGGTTTCTTCCTATGGCTCCAGGGGTGCATTTGAGCAAGTCTCAGGCACCAGAGACACCGGAAGAGAAAGAGCGCATGACACGGATTCCTTATGCCTCGGCTATAGGATCAATCATGTATGCCATGATATGCACACGCCCGGCGTGGCATATGCATTGAGTATGACAAGTCGATTCCAACAAAGATCCGGTGTATCACATTGGATGGTCACAAGAACATTCTTAAGTACCTACGGAGGACTAAAGATTGGGCATTGACTTATGGATCGAGATGACTCGAAATCTCAGTCTGGATTCGTTTTTACTCTTAATGGCGCTGCAGTCAGCTGGAAGAGTTCCAAACAAAGTGTTACAGCAGATTCTACGACTGAGTCCGAGTACTATGTCGCGTCTAGACATGTACAACGGAAAGCTCATCTAATCCGAGATTACGTGGAGCAAAAGGAAGTAGTGATAGAAAAGATTGCTACACATGATAATATAGCAGATCCTCTCACTAAACCATTACGACAAGATAAGCATGAAGGGCATGTTAATTCCATGGGAATTAAACGTGTTCCTGAGTTGTAGTACTCTTTTATGGATTAGATTCATTTTCTTGTGTACTCTATACGACATCATAGTTTTGATATTTATATATTTTGTTTTTCATGTGGAATTGTACGACAATTTTGAACACCACAAAGTGAACTGAACAAACATTATATTTTTAGTCCTTAATTGCCCACATGAGCTGATAACTCGGCAATTATTTTGTGACGTTGGTTGATGGTGGGTTCAACGAGCCATAAGTCAACCGGTTGATCGACCAATCACGAGGCGAGTTATACGGATATCTCGTAGGACACAATTGTGACATCGACGTGGAGTCCTAAATGTTTTATAACATTCGGTGCCAGGTCGTGGATAGGACCTCCATGGTGATCCTAAGAGTCGATTCTTTTGACTATCGACTGTCTCTTGAGACTAAGGCATTTTGGGTGACTTTGGTTTCTTTCTCACGGTCATCCGTAAAACGAGGGGGCCAAGTAGATTTTTTCTGGTCATTTCATGTGTGCTTAGATCGGAAGGAGTCGAGTTGAAGGAAATATTCAGCCTTTATCGGTACTCGATATTTCTCGGGGCCACTCGAGGAGTCAGAATCGAAATGCATGGCCATGCTCGAATACGAATTCGTTTTATCAGTTGAGTTACTCTCTAGTCGGGGAAACCACTCTTGATCCAGATCGATTGTAAAATACGACCTTTGCGGATCCGGATCTGCAAATTGTTTTACATTGAGTGGGAGAAATTTTAAATGAATATGAGAATCGGTTATCGCACATACACTTGTACGGACAAGTGGGAGTTTGTTGGAGCTGTGTCCTCCAGTTAGTGCGGATAACGTTATTACACATACACTTGTACGGACAAGTGGGAGCTTGTTGGGGCTGGTGTCCTCTACAGTTAGTGTAATAACATTTAAATCTCTAAAAGGATCAAAGGGCATACTTTTGTATTATTATCAGTTGGTCCACGTTTATCAATAACGGTTGGCTTGCTAGATAAGTTTGACGTTATTGTCATACAGATGGCGGTGATCAACTGGTCCCTAAAAGTCACACCTATAGGATACGTTTGAGAGATGTGACGGTATGAAAATACTGTCATGTTGATGCCTAATATGACTAACCAGTTAGTCAGAGTTATTGACTAATAATTAGTCAAAAGCGATGTTGAGATATTTTATTTAATACGGATTAAATAATAATGGCTAAGACGAATTAAGCAGTTAATTCATAAAATTGAATATAAACGATTTATATTTAATTAATGTATATTGAATTTATTTAATTATACAATATTGTCTTTGTTGGACATGTATTAATATATCGACTGAGTCATGTTACTAGTTGATACGTTAATAACCGATAACCGATGACGATTTATAATTGAAAACCCGTCGTATACATGTTAGCGAGACGAGTCAAACCACGAGTTAAAATAAGGAGAAAGTGGAAAGCCCACTTCCTCCCTAACCCACGGTTTGGTCGACCGAATGGAACAAAAGGGGAGTTTCTCTCCTTTTGACCTAAGTGAATTCATTTGCATACAAACTAGGGTTTCGGGGCAATTCTCTCTGAAACCTAGATCTCACATCAGAAAACCTCACATAAACTCTCTCAATATTGCAAGGCAATTGGATAGTTCTTTCTAGCACAAGGGGCATAGTCTCAGACGGTCTTGGGTGCAACGATTAGGAGGAAATCTACTTTGATTTCTGTTCATTACGTCGCATTTCAAAGGACCCGATGTTGATTCTTATGCTTTATCGTTTTCTATTGTATTTCGTTTATGACCATAAATCGCATGTTAAATTTACGTTATAATCCTTAAAATTAAGGGAATTTTACGGATATTTCCCTTCATATATACATTTCTATTATTCCTATTATTTACATTATTTACGTTGTTAAGTCGATATTAAGTAGCGGTGACGGAATAATATATTTAAGTTTTTGAGTCGGGACTTTATTTCGGGAAGGTTACTATTTTTAGTAACTTGCTATTTGTGGTAATTTCTACTTTGGGAACTTCCCATTTTAGGAAACTTTCTATTTTGGGTAACTTATTTTTTTTTCAGTAACTTCTAATTTGGGAAAGTTTCTACTTATAGTAGCTCTTGAGTATGGGAACGGGAATAGTTAATTGAATTAATTATGTTATGTATATGTTTAGGTGGCGAGTTTCGGGTGGAGTACTTCTGATCTGCAGTTAGCTTATTACCGCTATTTGAGGTAGGGGAATACACTGGACTCGATATAGTACTATGTGACTGGATTGACTAAATCGGTGATTTACATGTTATAATATGATTGTCTGATTTAATTCCGTTAAGTACTTCTGTTGAACTGTTTTATTCTATTATTACGTCGGAGTTGGTGGAGGTGGTGATGATGATGTTGTGATAAGGCCCAGGCGGGTTCTGCAGGACTTGCCCTGGTGTCCTCAGCTGTGAGCTGGCAGATCGACTACGGTCGATATTTATAGTCTACCGGGGATCGGTATGGCTGGGTTGTCCGGGGTATGAGTTGTGATGGTGATGGTGGTGATGGAGGAGCATGTGTTTTATGTTGTTGTTTTATTGTACTACCTACTCAGCTTCGCGGCTGACCCTGCGTATTCGTGTACGCCTGTGATGATCCAATTATTGGGAGCAGTTGATGGTATTTCGAGACCGATGGGAGCTGGCGGGAAGAGAGCTTGGATGACCGACTTAGTGCCTAGCCCACCTTAGTCTTATTAGTAGTTTTATCGGACTTTATCTTTTGGTCGTATTTTTGGAGACTTGTTTTAATTTCGATTGTAATCTCATTATAAACATTTTAATAAAGTCTCGTGTTTCTTTCCTTTGTTATCTACTGCCTCGGGTTTCCGAGATGGTAACACCGTCATTTATCTGAGGAGTCCTAGTTCAGGCCCTTAAATAAATGGGGGTGTTACAAAGTGGTATCAGAGCGAACGATCCTCAGGCCTAAACCAATGAATCTAATGAATTTAGGAAGAGTCAAATAAAATGAACCCCGGGATAGAACTATTAGGAGCACACTAAAGGCAAGGGATGAGTTAGGGGCCCCCTCACACCGAACCATTGGCCCTCTCAGTTTGACCCGGGTACCCTGAGATCATATGAGAGGAAAAGGGTAGAGTAGGAAAGTTGTATGATATTGATCATGAAAAACTATTCCATGATGTGAGAAATTAGGCAAGGTGATATACTGTTAGTATAAGTACACATGTGTTTAATTGTGATTCGGAGGTAAGAATTGGCATAATAATGAAGTAAGATATTTATATATATGATGCTTAAGATTTTAAGATGGATGTTATGTCTAGTGATATGCGGTTATGTGATCCCTGAACCATGTTAGCTAGATATGTAGGGTAGGAGATGATTAGAATTGACTAAGTAATTCTAGTGTTGCAGGGAACATCACTAACTCTCCTAATTCTTTTTATAGACATGCCTCCAAAAAGGGATACCGCTGCTAATGACACCCAAGCGGAGTTGAATAGGCTCCGAGCTGAGAATGAGGCCCTAAAGGCCAAACGAGTGGATCCGGGGAAGATGAGCACCATTGTGGCAAGGCATAACCCCACCATATTCACTGGAGAGGGGGAACCCCAATTGCTGGGGGAATGGTGTAGAGAATTCATCAATCTGTTTGAGCTGATAGCATGTCCTAAGAGTCACAGTGGATCAAGCCGCTCACTATCTTAGGGCCACAAATAGCAGGATCGTGGACCAGGAACAAGGTGGAGATACGAGAGGTTGCTAGGGATCTTGAGACGGCACATGTGTCTTGGTTGGAATTCCAAGAGTTTCTGAAGAATGAGTTCATGCCCGAGTTCCAAAAAGCCAAACTACGGGAGGAGTTTGACACTTTCAAGATGACAGAAAACATGACCGTGGAGGCTTATCATCGGAAATTTCGGCAGTTATCCTCCTACATTGATGACTTTGGGCAGAATGAGGCTATGCTGGCTATGAGGTTTGAGCGGGGACTCACTATGGACATCAAGAAGAGGCTCACGCAGCTCCACCCACTACGATTCGGACATTTACTTGAGGGTTGGTGTGCTTTGAGAGGCTCTCGAATAGATCAAGGCCGATAAGAAAGGCAAGGCCGAGAAAAGGAAGTCGGAGACCACAAGCGATAATACTTGGGCAAAGAAGCGAGTTCGGGCGGATATGGCGGGTACTCCACTAACAGTGCCCTGGGGGTATGAGAGCTCGAGTGGAGGCGGCTTCGGGGGCACCACGCGGGAGGTAGCTGCGGGGATTACTTGTTTTGGCTGTGGAAAGACAGACACAAGAGATTTGAATGCCGATCATCCGGGGTGAATCGATCTGGCGGATACAGGGCACCTATGTCTCTGGTTCGGTGGCTCTCATTCGGTGGGGTCTGGTATAACAGTTATCGCACACCTATGTCGGCTATGGGGAGGTGCAAGGTCCGGAGCTAGTAATTACCAGGAAGCTACAACAACTACCGAACCGTAACCAGCAGAGTCGGCAGAGGGAGCACCAACTTTCGAAGACCGCAAATGAGGGGAACAAACGATGGAGCGGCTTCTTCAAGTCAGAGTGGGGCTAAGTCCAGTGGCAAGCTCTTTGCCATGGGCAAGGAGGCAGCTAAGAATGACGCTCATGTGGTGACTGGTACATTTCCTGTTAACTCTAAACCCACCTTTGTGTTGTTTGATTCCGGAGCTACACATTCCTTTATATCCGCGGAACATGCCAGAGTCTTAAACCTTAAGTCATATGATAGAATTGTTGATTCGGTAGTTGTACCTCCGGGGGAGTCGGTGTCTTGTGATAGAGTCTACACTGGGGTACCAATCCAGATCGGAGAGGTTGTGTTTCACGGTGACCTTATAGAGTTTCCCTTGGGGGTTTTGAGGTGATTACGGGATGGACAGGTTAGGGAAATACAAGGCTTTTATCGACCGCTATCGAAGAAAATCTCTTTGAGGGGACCTAAGGGAGCTAGGGTGTCTTATAAGGGGTATGTGGTCAAGCCAAGAGTCAAATTCATATCTCATTAACACCCTAAAGTCGAGTCGAGGAAAGGGGATCGATTGATCTTGTGTCGATGTGGGATAGTGAGTCGGAGACCCCTAAGGTGTCTGAGATTCCAGTGGTGAGGGAGTTCGAGAGAGTATTTCCGGAGGATATTCCAGGGTTGCCACCGAAAAGAGAAGTGGACTTTTCCATTGATCTGAAGCCGGGCACATGACCGATTTCTAAACCACCTTACCGTATGGGACCAAAGGAGATGGAGGAATTGAAGAAGCAGTTGGATGAGCTAGCAGAGAAAGGTTACATACGGCCCAGTGTTTCACCTTGGGGAGCACCAGTGTTGTTTGTCAAAAAGAAAGATGGAAGCTTGAGACTTTGCGTGGATTACCGTGAGTTGAACAATGTGACCATCAAGAACCGTTATCCTTTGCCAAGGATCGATGATTTGTTCGATCAATTGAGTGGAGCCGGAGTTTTCTCTAAGATCGATCTGAGGTCGGGTTATCACCAGTTGAGGATTAAGAACGAGGATATACCTAAGACCGCTTTCAGAACCAGGTATGGGCACTATGAGTTCGTGGTCATGCCATTCGGGTTGACTAATGCGCCAAAGAAGTTGTTCATGGACTTGATGAATCGAGTGTTCAGTCCTTACCTGGACAAGTTCATGGTTGTGTTCATCGATGATATCCTGGTGTACTCCAAGAATGAGGAGGAACATGAGGAACATTTGAGGTTAGTCTTGAAAACCTTGGAGGAGAACCAGTTATATGCCAAGCTGAGCAAGTGCGAGTTCTGGTTGAAGAAAGTTGCTTTTCTGGGGCATGTGATTTCCAAGGAAGGGGTGTCGGTTGATCCTAGTAAAATTGAGGCAGTGACAAGATGGCAGAGTCCTAAGAATGTGGGTGAGATCCGAAGCTTCTTGGGGCTAGCAGGTTATTACCGAAGATTTGTCAAGGACTTCTCAAAGATCGCAAAGCCATTGACGTCATTGATGCGGAAGGAGAACAGGTTTGTTTGGGATGAGAGTTGTGAGGAGGCGTTTCCCACCCTCAAAGAACGTCTCACTACAGCTCCTATCCTTGCTCTACCAGATGGGAATGATAATTTCGAGGTGTATACTGATGCTTCCAAGAAGGGTCCGGGTGCGTATTGATGCGAGACGGGAAGGTAATCGCTTACGCTTCTCGACAATTGAAGACATATGAGGAGAATTACCCTACTCATGATCTAGAGTTGGGGGCAGTGGTGTTTGCGCTCAAATTATGGCGACATTATCTTTATGGAGCTACCTTCAAAGTGTTTTCCGATCACAAGAGCTTAAAATACATCTACACACAAAAGGAGTTGAACATGAGACAGAGGAGATGGATCGAATTGATTGGCGACTATGACATGGAGATACTTTATCATGAAGGGAAAGCGAATGTCGTAGCTTATACTTTGAGCAGGAAATCCATCCATGCTTTGAGCAGTGCCAGATCTAGGGTGAGGATGCATAATGAGTGCGGAGATGGGAATCCACATGATCCGGAAAGGAGAGACTCTTGGGGACTTGACCGTTGAGCCGGAGTTATATGAGGAGATCAGAGAGTTACAGGAAGCCGATGCTAGAATTCAGAAGTGGCGCAGCACAGTAGAACAGGCAGAATCTGGGGTTGATTCCAGGTTTGTTATCCATACTGATGGTAGTCTGAGGTTTGGGGACGGTGGTGTGTTCCTTGATAATGAGGAGTCAAGAGGAAGATTCTTACTGAGGCACATGCTACACCATACTCGGTTCATCCCGGGGGAGATAAGTTGTACAAGGACCTCAAGAAGACTTTTTGGTGGCCGAATATGAAGAGGGAAGTTGCTGAGTTCGTAGCTCGATGCTTGACGTGCCAGAGAGTGAAGGGTGAACATAAGAGACCGCAAGGGAAGGTTCAACCATTAGATGTGCCGGAGTGGAAGTGGGAGAGCATTTCTATGGATTTCATTGTGGGGTTGCCTCAAACTCAGAAAGGTAACAATATGATTTGGGTGATCGTGGATAGGCTAACCAAGTCGGCTCACTTCATCCCCATGAAGGATACTTGGAGTAAAGCTGAGTTGGCCAAGGCTTATGTTCAGTATGTGGTGAAGCTGCATGGTGTACCCAAGGACATCATTTCCGATATAGACTCCAGGTTTCTATCCAAATTCTGGCAGGAGCTGCAGTCACTAATGGGTACTCAGTTAAAGATAAGCACCGCTTTTCATCCAGCTACAGATGGACAGACAGAGAGGACTATTCAGACACTCGAGGACATGTTGAGGGCTTGTGTTTTGGAGTTCGGGGGGTCTTGGGAGGATAGACTGGGGTTGATTGAGTTTTCATACAACAACAGTTATCACGCTAGTATTGGGATGGCTCCATTTGAGGCTCTATATGGCAGGAAGTGTAGGAGTCCTGTGTGTTGGGATGATCGAGCTGATGCGGTAGTTTTGGGACCGAGAGATGATTCAGGAGATGGTTGAACAGTGCGGATCATTCGACGAGAAGATGAGGGCTGCCCAGGACCGGCAGAAGAGCTATGCTGACGCTAGGAGAAGCGACATTTCTTTCCAGGTGGGGGAGAAAGTACTTCTTAGAGTGTCTCCGATGAAGGGAGTGATGAGATTCGGGAAGCAGGGAAAGTTGAGCCAGAAGTTTATTGGGCCATATGAGATCCTGGATAGAGTTGGAGAGGTGGCATATCGGCTAGCTCTACCACCAGCTTTAGCCAGGGTACATAATGTCTTCCATGTTTCTCAGTTGCGGAGATATTTGAGTGACCCTTCGCACATTTTGAGCCATGATGTGGTCGAGGTGGACGAGCAGTTGACCTACATCGAGACGCCTAAGGAGATCTTGGATAGGAAGGTTAGAAAGACCAGGCACGGAGAGACTGCTTTAGTGAAGGTGTTGTGGACTAATCATAAGGCAGAGGAGGCTACATGGGAAACCGAGGCCGCAATGAGAGAGAGTTATCCACATCTGTTCACTTGAGGTAAGTTACGGGACGTAACTTTCTTTTTAGGAGGGTAGAATGTAACATTTCGTGTTTATGTAGTCTAGTTGTGTGTTTGACTGTGTTAGTTATAAGAGATGTCTTTTATATTCGGATGACATGTTTGGTATGGGGGCGAACTTGGACGAAGTTCTTTTTAAGGGGGGAAGACTGTAATACCCCGTATTTTATTATCGATTGAGCGAGATATATTTTTATTTAATGGTAAAAGCGTAAAGGTAATTGATTGATTCATTTTGTAAGATGAGTCGGGTTTATAGTTTTAGGTGGCATTTTGGGTCAAGGTGTTATAACCCATTTACCCACTTACCCGTTTACCTTTTTACCCCACCAAAACCCTAAAACGAAACCCTAATCCAACCTTAAAACCCAATCCCTCTTCCTACCGTCATTTTTCACATCACCATCATCAACCCTTTTTCTTTCACGCCTCAAGCAACAATTGCAGCCAACGAGTGCACGCCGGTGAGTGTGGAGGGAGTAGGGTCTGCCGTGAGTCCAGGGAAGCCGTTGCTAGTGGATGAGGGTGGTTGTACTGGCCGGAAAAGCACAGATCGACGGCCGTCATAGGTAAGGTTCTCTATTTTTCATTTTGTCACGATGGTTTGATCTGAGTTGTGCGTCGTGTAGGGACTGTTGTAGTAGTTGTCGGGGTGTGGGACGTGTTACTGGTGGTGAGTCGAGTCTGGTGGTGGTAGGTAGGGTGGTTGTCGTTACTGTTGGTGGTTGCAGTGGTGGTGTTTAGGTGTCGGGGTTGGTTGGGTGGTTTTTCGTTGCATTGCAGACATAGGGTAATGGGGTGGCACCACCGTGGACTCGGGGGAGGTCGAATCGGTGGTGCCACGTGTGTCAGGGTCACCTTTCGACGGTGGTGTCAAGGGTGGTGGTTGGTAAGGAGGAGGGGTTGTGTCGTGGTGGCAGGCGAGTCAAAAAGGGGGCTGTTTGTGGCGTTTTGTGGCGGCTGGGTTGTAAACAGGGGGTGTTGGTGGTGGTGGTTCTGACCACCGGCGTGGGTCGACCACGTTGGTGGTGGTGGGAGGTGACCAGGCCAGACCTGGTGTCAGGCCTGGTGGTCGACGGTGAGGACTGGTGGTTGTGGGAGAGAGTTGTGGCGGGTTGAAAGGGGGTGTGTTGTGTGCGGGTTGGGTTGGTGTTTTTGGGTAGTTTGTGTTACGGTTTCTATTTTTAGTAAGTCGGAAAATATATATATACATTTCTATTATTCCTATTATTTACATTATTTACGTTGTTAAGTCGATATTAAGTAGCGGTGACGGAATAATATATTTAAGTTTTTGAGTCGGGACTTTATTTCGGGAAGGTTACTATTTTTAGTAACTTGCTATTTGTGGTAATTGCTACTTTGGGAACTTCCTATTTTAGGAAACTTTCTATTTTGGGTAACTTATTTTTTTTAGTAACTTCTAATTTGGGAAAGTTTCTACTTAAAGTAGCTCTTGAGTATGGGAACGGGAATAGTTAATTGAATTAATTATGTTATGTATATGTTTAGGTGGCGAGTTTCGGTGGAGTACTTCGATCTGCGCTTAGCTTATTACCGCTATTTGAGGTAGGGGAATACACTGGACTCGATATAGTACTATGTGACTGGATTGACTAAATCGGTGATTTACATGTTATAATATGATTGTCCGATTTAATTCCGTTAAGTACTACATTGAACTGTTTTATTCTATTATTACGTCGGAGTTGGTGGAGGTGGTGATGATGATGTTGTGATAAGGCCCAGGCGGGTTCTGCAGGACTTGCCCTGGTGTCCTCAGCTGTGAGCTGGCAGATCGACTACGGTCGATATTTATAGTCTACCGGGGATCGGTATGGCTGGGCTGTCCGGGGTATGAGTTGTGATGGTGATGGTGGTGATGGAGGAGCATGTGTTTTATGTTGTTGTTTTATTGTACTACCTACTCGGCCTTCGCGGTGACCACAATGTATTCGTGTACGCCTTGTGATGATCCAATTATTGGGGAGCAGTTGACGGTATTTCAGAGACTGATGGGAGCTGGCCGGGAAGAGAGCTTGGATGACTGACTTAGTGCCTAGCCCACCTTAGTCTTATTAGTAGTTTTATCAGACTTTATCTTTTGGTCGTATTTTTGGAGACTTGTTTTAATTTCAGTTGTAATCTCACTATAAACATTTTAATAAAGTACTGTGTTTCTTTCCTTTGTTATCTACTGCCTCGGGTTTCCGAGATGGTAACACCGTCATTTATCTGAGGAGTCCTAGTTCAGGCCCTTAAATAAATGGGGGTGTTACAAAGTGGTATCAGAGCGAACGACACTAGTAACCAATTTCCATCTCAAGTGCAACATAAACATTAAGATTTTACAATCTTACCCAACTAAAAACATGGTTACGTCCTCGTAACCTCTTTTTAACTTTCATATACATATACAACAACATCACTGTCAACAACATGTAACAGAAAAGAACACATGGTAAGAAATTGCGCATTAACATTAAGGTCGAAAACAAGGTTTATTATGGAATTAACTGATTGTCAACAAATAACACTTATTACTTAGCTCATTCTTAACTTAAAAACACAACCTCAAACTAAAAGAACAAAAAAAAAACCAAAGGTTTACACGGTTTCATAACAGACCGATCATGGTGTTACTAGCTCTAACATAGCAGTCCTTAGGTCGCGCTTAATCTTACTCTGGTGACTTAGTCTCAGGCGTTCCTTTCTTTTCCCATCCATCCCGGTCCAAAACTCTTGGGCCCTTTCTAGGAAAGTTCATACTATAGATGCGCTCGTTATCATCGTCAAGCTCGCCAGTCCGCATTCCATCCCCTGTGACTTCTATGTCATTCCCTTCTTGGTTCACCTCCTCCCCAATGTCTGGTTGGGGTGGTTCAGTCGTACTTTCGGCATCAGGTACATTAGCATAAAATTCGTACCTCAGGTCGCCTGATATAAAGTCAAAGGTATGCTCGGGCGGGTAACTGGCCCCGTCGCAGTAATTGGGGTCACGGCATAACCTCATGCAATGGGTGGATAACTCTCTCATATAGAAGTGTTTGCTGTCCTTTAGTATGCCGGAGTCAGGGATAGTATCAATAAGGGTATACGCTCTTAACTGGGTATTAGTTAAGTACTCAGGGTGTCCATTATGGCCATACTTGTCCATGGCAGCACAAAGTTTTTCACAATGCTCATTGAAATCAGCATCACGTGACATGTAGCAGTCCCGCGGGTGGTACATTGTAGGGATCCGTCCTACAGAGTTGAAAGCTAAAAAAATTAGGACACAGGGGTGATACCGTAGAAGGGTGTTAAGATAAGGATTCATTCACGAGGTTTAAGTGTGTGAAAGTCATATAACAAGTTTTCAGAGTAGCTGTTGTAGTACCAAGGTTTTGGTCAACTCGAGATTATCATAGTTCGTCTACTATTGTCTCTCCTGAATTAGTTCATCCATCCCTTCACTTCGTACTCTCACCTCATCCTACCCCCACGTTACATCTAAAGGAACCATCAGCCAAGGTATTCGGTTTCAGGTACATATAGGGGTTCATTAACTATCTTGTGCACATATATGGAAGCACTTAACCATGCAATATATATATACCTTGTTTGTAATTGATAAGCGCACTTCACTTAACTAAGGCAAGAAATCACCCATCAAGGACATAAACAACACACAACATCTTATGCCACCAGTTGTTTAACACACAAGAGGAACATCATACGTGTGGACATGTGCGCAAAAGATATTAACCATACCCTGCCGGACGACTTGCTCAACAAGATATATTAACAAGGAGTTATGATCCTTCACACAACACAGAACACCCGTATTATCTACTAGAGAACAACAACCTTAGAAAGATCAACCATAAGAATATACTTATACCAGCATATAATTTAACATTGACCCCACCAAATTCCTCTCCCAAGCCAAAATTATTACTAATTCCGAACAATTGATCCATATGCGCATTCATTCCGCCCTACTACTAACAATCACCAGGAGTATTAAAACATGCTGTGCATATGCACTACTTAAACACTTTAAAACCACAGAAAACATAACATGTAATCAAAACCATTTGACTCATCAGATATGCAACACGAATTAGTCAGTTTGCATGATATAATTTCTGAAAACATATTTCCCAATAAAAATAACAACATATGATCCATGACAACAACAACATTACTTCCATATCACACATGTGTTTAACATTTTAGCAACCATATCGTTCAATTGTGTCCAGCAACTTAGTATAACACATTTTCAGCAAAACAAAAGATATCGCATAATTAGCTTAAACATATACATTTGCCATCATATACCTTGTAGAACATTATCTATGATAAAAGATTAGAAACTTGAACAACTTCCCTGATTTGCACGATTTGAATAATTAGGCAACTCGTAGGCTCAACTAATTGTAACTATAACGACTATCATGTAAACCAATGCATATCATGTGAATCATCAAAGGGTTATCCCATTATAATTGCCGACATAGTTATCATAAGCAATCTTCATTAGAATATAATTGATAGCAACGACTCGAGAATATAGATATGTCAAATGTCGTGCTACATCAAACAGTTTCCTTTATATCACGCCCATACAATTGTAAGAATCACTTTAGCATTTTATGACAATATAATAACGAACATATCCAATAAGGAATAACAACACTGTTTATTGTCATGTCATAGGTTTAGGTTCAACTGAAATAATTTAATGCGATGAAGGTAATAAATATAACTATGGGCACACAAACTCACATGAAAGACATTAAAACTCAGATGACATCCTACATGTGTGAACATTTAGACACTCATTACTACCATCAATGGGTAAACATTTAAACATAATTATTATAAATATTCATGCGAGTATATTAGAACAATCAAGTTAACATTTAACGCCACCAACTTTACCAAGATATGACAATATAGTTTTATATTTATATATATCCGACCACTATACAAATATGATGAACACACCAGAGATATTACAACATGCCAAACATATATAAAATATGCAAACAACTGGACTCGTATAAAATATGTCACCTTTGATTAAGAACCATATTCAGCTATTCAATTTCACACATACTATCATGCCAACAATGCTATAAACTAAACTTTAATTGTTATCACTTGTTAAGATACATAACCAATGAATATGCGTGCTACTATCATCATATAAGGACATTATAAGGTCACATTAATAAGGCTCATGAAATAACCAAACAATTGTATGAAAACTCAACATAGAACGCACATTTTACAAGTCATGATTCACGTTGTAACTTCCCAAGACCACGAACAAATAACCGTTCGATTAAAACTTGATTTATATTACTTTTATAAAATACGGAGAGTTAAAAACACAGGGGAAAAAGAATTAGGTCTAAAGCACAAGAATTCCATGTTTAAAGAATTTTACAACTCAGTTGGTCCAAACAAGTATGTGACAACAATTGGTCCGAAACTTGGGTCAGTTTGAAACACTTACCATTTAATATAGAGACATCAAGAATTTTCGTGGCTTATCAATTTGAAAACATATGCGAATCTTCTGATCGATGGAGTTGGAATTATGCAAAAATTATTACTACAATTTAAATGAGGATTTTTACAAAATCATTGGTCAAAACATCACTGCACAGGAACTTCCTGACCACAGCCCACTAAAATGTTTATTACTCCCAATCCGTATATCCTATATGCATGAAACCAACGCCAAATGAACACTAACTCACGAGGCTATCTCTCATAAAATTTTCATCCATAGGCAATAAACAGAAAAGAAATGGCAGTAAGGTCAATTAAAGAGTAAAATCAAACAAAACGAGTTTCAGCACTAGGTCATTCTTTACTATGTTACAAGCTCTTATGAACATACTATGTATACTAACCCATCCCAACTTAAATCTCACACTTTTTATTTACGTAAACATCTATCCTATAGAATCCCTTCGCATCTCGATCTACTCCTTACATCTAAATCACGATTGCTATGACTAGAACATGCAATTCAATAGTGTTTCTGATTACTATCACAATACTATACTAGCATGGCTTCGGGATCACATAACCGCATATCACTAGACATAGTAGTACTATCAACACATCATTCAACATCCATCTAGATAAATATCATCAATTCGCAATTATTTTTCACGCTCGCGATTGTCACAATCCAGCATTTCATTGATTATCAACCTGAACACGAAAATTTTATTTCTCATCTCCATAACATCATATAATCACGCCATCATTCATACAAAATACTTACCGTAACGTTGTCCTGCAGCATGGTTAGAATATATGGGTCTCAAGGTGTACATCCACTCGATTATATCCAAGGTTTTCCTTCTAACTACCCCATTCACTCGATTTCTCTCGGGTTACCTGGTTCAAAATTGAGAGGGCAAAAGAGCGCGTATTCAGGGTGCCTTCTTAACTGCACTGTGAGCTCCTAACAGTTTATTCCCAGGGGTTCATTTTATTTAGACACATCCTACGTTCATTGGATTCATTGGTTTAGACCTGAGGATCGTTCGCTCTGATACCACTTTGTAACACCCCGATTTATGAAGGAGCTTAAATAATCAAATTATGTGACAATTCCTCAATTACTCACAATAATTTTAATCTTAATACATATTAATCTTGTAATATGAATTAATCCAACAATGTTTTAAACCTCTTTAAAATAATTTGGGTATCTCATATTTGTGAACCTTTTCACAATAATTATTATTCATTATAGAAAATAATAATTGGCCAAAATAAGACAATTTTTTTTTTCATTAATTGCACTCGGCAATACCACAATAAAAACCAGATTTTTTTTTCTTCTCGGCAATTCTAGAAAAACAAAAAAAAACAGATTTTTTTTTTTTTTTTTTTAATCTCTCTCGGCAATTGCCCTAAAACAAGAACAAAAACAAAAACAACCCGTTTTGTTTCTCGGCATTTCAGCAAAAACCGAAACAAAAAAAAAAAAAACAGAAAATATTTTTTTTTCTTAAGCTCACGGCTGGAAAAAAAAACACAGCCCCATTTTATCGAAAAAAAAAAATTTAAGATGAACGAATTGTTTAATGTTGCTATAAGAACAAGATTGGCATACACATCTTTTAATCTAAACATATATTCAAACTAGATGATTCAATTTAACCTATTAAAATGAATATCTAAATCATGATTAAACCGATTATCACAATTGATTTGAACATTTGTTAAATTAACTTATATGCAAAAAAAAAAAAAAAGCAAAAACAAATCATCAACAAACAAAAAAAAAAACGATTTCCATTTACATTTCAATTTAATTTTCATTAAATCAAAACATCTACAAATTATCATATCATCATCTTAACTGATTAAAACAACAATATGAATGAATCAAAAATGGAAATAAAACAACAAAACCGAAAAAAAACATCTCGGTTGGAAAAATTTTCAATTCGGCCGAATTTTTTTTCTTTTTCTTTTTCTCGAAATTTTGTTAAAATCATTTATGAAACTCATATAAAATAATTTCGTGGCCTATGCTCTGATACCACTTGTAGGAAATATCGGTATACTTCCTTTAAGATTATTAGGATTATAACGAAATTATGATTATGGATACGAGTCATAAATGAAATAGCATAAACGAAATAGAGAGATTAAGAATCAACCTTCGGTCCTAGCAAATATGGCCTAAGAACAATATCGAATTGATATTCGCCTAATCGTTGCACCCAAAATGTGATGAGAAATGCCTCTTGTTCTTGCTAGAATAGATCCCCAAATTCACTAATTAATTTAGGGTTTTTGTGTTTTGTTTGATGAGAGAATATTAGGTCAAAAATTAGGTTAGAAAAATGAATCCCCTCCTCCCTCTTTAACCGTGTAAGATAGGAGAGAATTAGGGTTAATTTTTCTTTCCTTTTTTTCGGTTTTAGTAACAACCAAAAATAAGGATAAAATCCTCTTATTTTCGGTTATTCTCAAATTATATATAATGTGTATATTTATCCAATTGTCTATATATCGACATGTATTAATAAGTCCACTTATAACAGTTTGCAGTCGATTTATCAATACCAGTCTGTCGACATTTATTATGACAATATTGTATACATTAACTATAAATATCGCATATTTATAATTTGCTAATTAAATATAACTGATTACATTTAATTACGAATTAACATCTTAATTCGTTTAAGCTAACATTATATACATTAATTAAATATAATTGTTTATATTCAATTTACGAATTGACAGTTAATTCGTCTCAGCTAATATTATTTAATTGTATTAAATATTCGTTTCATCATCACATTGACTAACTGTTTAGTCAAATACATGGACTAACAATTTAGTCATATAAGGCATCAATGTGATTACATTTCCATAATCTCATATCTCAAACACAACCTTTAGGTGTGACTTTTAGGGACCAGTTGATCACCGCCATCAGTATGATAATAACGTCAAACTTTCTAGCAAGCCAACCTTTATTAAGTAATCGTTAATCAACTGATAAAATACTAAGTATACCCTTGTGAACCTATAAGAGATTTATAAATGTTATCACACTAATTGTGGAGGACACAAGCTCCAACAACACTTACGTCGGTCACTCGCCATAACCAAACATGTAAGTATGAGGGTGTAAAAATTCTCTTTTATTATGTTTTCAATTGTTTCATGACTATAACATGCTAAAACGTGCATAACATGAACCAAAACATGGAATAAACGAGCCAAAACTGATTTTTGGTCTGAGGCAGAAGCCCCTTAGGTCGCCAACTTACCCGCGCCTAAATGGGGTGTTCAGACCAGAGATCAACCGTGTTTGTTCTCATCATTTCCCTTTAATTCATTTTCATATTTGTAATCGGTTTTTACCATTCCAAATACTTTCGAACCTTATTTATTTTATGTTATTTGTTTTAACCATGAAACATTTTTCACCCTTGGTTCCGCATACCATGACGGTTAAATCCGTGTTTCGGTGATAATATTTGGTTAATGACATTTAAAAGGTATTTTAAAACCTTTTATTTCATTTCTTTACATTTTTCAAACAAACATATTAGTCCCCAACACATAGTCATCCTTGGTTCTACATACCATGCCGGATTTTAACCCGGGTACGATGATGAGTATCGACTAATAACATTAAAATGGATTTAAAACAATTAGTCCATAATTACTTTCAAAACTATTCATGTCAAGTTTGTCAAATCGAACCCGACACCGAATATTATCCAAATAATGATGATTATTCGAGTCTAGTTCTTCAAATCAACAAATGCGGTCTAAACGACCCCTTTAAATCAAACCGGTTTCAAACACCCATTTTCAACGCATTTTATAACATTTTCTAAAAGTTCAGAACACGGTACATAAACCGTGGGCTGACCCGCGCCTAAACAGGCCCTCCATTTCTTATTTTCAAAACCAGGAAGAGGCCCCTTTGTATCGCCGGCTAGCTCGCGCCTCATATAGCCATCTGGTACAGGGTCCGTTCCCTTCCAGCATTAATCTAGGACGATCCCGACTCCGGTTAGCCCGGATATAGGACAGATCAGATGACTATTCAAAACCATATTTGCAAAATGCCTTACTAAGACAAATGGATCATATTATGCACCCTAAACCTAATACGGTAAATGGATGTTTAATTTCCGTCTTGCATACAAATCAATCATTAATCCAACTCGACATCTTATACTTGATACTTGGATTAAATCAACCGACTTAGAAAGCTCTCACATGTTAGGTTTAAATTATTGGATGCGCATTCATGCATTTAAACCGTTTTATCAACTTTTGCATTCAACCAACCAAGATCGATCAGTGGAGGCTAAAGAGGGACGATTTCCTTATCTTTAGTACCTATGTCAAATGCTGCTTTGTGTTTCGATTTGACCGAGGTATAAAGTGGATTTCGAACGGGTTCCAGTCATCCCACAAATGCTTGGTGGCGACTCCGAACATATCTAATCGTTTCGAGACCTTTACCGAGACCAAACCGACCGATATAAAACGATCCGGTCGAAAGCATTTTTACGCCGCCGAGCGTGGCTTTTAAAAGACCGTTGTACGTCCACGGATCGAAGTGGGCTCGCAGGTGGGCCATGTCCACAGATTGGCGACTCCGCTGGGGATAACTAAGACACTTACGTCTTTGCGATCCCTAGATGGTGAGACTCGAACGAGGTCTTGGTTGGAATGCATTAATTGATATTACAGTCACGGTCGGGTTCCTTGTCCGGGCCCATCACCTAACCCTGTTCGACCAATTGGCTCGTCTCGTCGGCGTGAGTTTTTCTCATCCCCGCGTTTCGAATCCCGATTGAGTCAAGCATACCATTGACGTTACACATTTCTGTTTCGTCAAAGAGCTTTCATCACTTTCGAGCACGAGGCTAGGGCACCCTCCTTACACATTTTGTTTGGATTGGTATCCCTCTCGCAAATCGGGGTTTGATTGCTTGGTGTGTAACCCACCCTTTTTAAGCCAAAACCCGTGTCAGCATAATGCATAATATAATGAAACTGTGAGTGCTTATGTGCTACTTGATCATAAGTCCTTCCGTGTCATTTTCAAACTTTCAAAAAACACCTTTTTGCGTCGTTATAATGGCCGTTTCAAACCTCGGTCTTTCGCCGACCGTTACACGCCTTCCTAGGCCGTCGTAATGACGATTTTCAAACCCGGTTTTTCTAACCATTTCAACACGCCTTTCTAGGCCGTGGTAATGACAATTTTCAAACCCGGTTTTTATAACCATTTCAACACGCCTTTCTAGGCCGTCGTAATGACGATTTTCAAACCCGGTTTTCTACAACCATTTCGAATCACTTTTTTACGCCCTTAATCACCGCGTCTAGACACGGATTTTAACCCGTTTCGCGCCGACAATGGCTCTTTCAAAACCCGAGAAAAGCACACACCCTCTTCTCGAGACACTTTCGGGATCCCGAGGACCATGCACCGTCCCCGAGACCTCTTCAAACATTTCAAACCCGATTTTCAAAACATACAATTTTGAATTTAAAAAAAAACCGTCTTGGGAAACAACGCACTGTTTTCCAAGCCGATTCAAACTCAAACCGTCTTTTGCTAATAAACTTAAGACAACCCTTTCAACTGATCGACTTGCGGAGTTCTCTATCTTCGGAAGCCGTCCATAAAGCGACAAATAAATCTTTTTGAAAATTTCTATTTTCGAAAATTTCAGTCCATCATTCCAATTCCGCCTCGTGTCTATCGAGCCGAAGCAAACATACTTATGAGTCGTCTCACCACGAGACCCGTCCAATGGCGTCACGCCGTTATGTTGGACTCGTGTCAAAAGTTCGGTAAACACCATCACGTCATGAATCGAGTCAGCACCGAGGGACCACACACGGTCACCCCCGTCTTTTTGAGTCTGATCTTTGTCTCGTCCTTTGCGTTGTCTGCGTTCAGTCTTGGAACCGTGTCGGATTGAGTTGTAATATGAGCCGTTTTTTTGCCTCATAGCCATGACCCCGTCTTCAGCTTCATCTAACAACAATGATAAAAACAGAGATGTCACGACTGATTAGCTAGCCAGCCTGCTTACCGCTCTTAAGGTCACCCTGGATCACGTCGAGACCCGTATCGACGCCCTGGAAAACAAGGAAACTGGAGAACATAATACTCCACCTCTGACTGAAACTGAGAAGAGGCTAAAGTTTTTGGAAGAACAGCTCCTAGCCCGGGGTAACAATATCCATCTTGAGAACAACCGAAGGTTCGAACCTGTTGGGGATCAATTACCTGACAACTTCACCCTAACTGATGTGCCTAAGTTCAAATGAGTAGAGGACCCGCTCAATCATATCCATGCTTTCAAAGACTACATAGCCATTAAAGGGGTCAAACAGGAACTTTTTACCCGGATATTCCCATCCTCCTTGGAACCGATCCCTCGCCAATGGTACTACTCCCTTGAGCCGAAAAACCTTACTACTTAGGATAAGGTCGCAGATGAGTTTGCCATACAATATGCCGACAATGTCGAGATCCAGGCCAATACCCGTACTCTCGAGGTGCTAACCCAGAACGATAAGGAAGGGTTCACTGAGTTCTTAACTCGTTGGAGGAGGGTGAGTACTCAACTGGTTAGTAAGCCGAGTGAATAAACTTTGGTGGAAAGTTCGTCAACAATCTCCGCCCAGTTTGTGCCAACCTACTGAGGTATCAGAATATTAAGACCTTCCAAGATCTGCAGATTCTGGGGACACGTATTGAAGATGAACTGCGAAAGGGTGTCTTGGCCAAAACCACTGGCAGAGGCTACCAAGGATCCACCTCAACCGGATCTCGCCCTTATGGCCAGACAAACAAGATTGATGAGGTTAACCTCGTCAAACCATCTGCTAAGAGAACTGAGCGCCCCCAGAGAGTGTTCACCAACATAGGGTCAACTTATGCAAGTGCCTTGAAGAGGCTCATGGACCAGGGGAAGTTACGACCGATCGGACCCACCCCGGATCCGACCGATGCCAAGAAGTCCCGGTTCTTGAACCCCAGTGCCTACTGTCAGTACCATCAGGGAAAAGGGCATGATACCGAAACCTGCTTCAAACTCAAGCACATCATCCAAGATATGATTGAGAAAGGAGATTTGCCTTTACCCCCACCAACTAAACCGAACAACAAGACGAACCCTCTGGGAATCCACGCCATCTCTGACGATGAGCCGAATTTAGACTCCTCTCACCTCATCCTGCCAATTGATGACGAGGTGAATGCTTTGGAAAAAGACCCTTCAGACGGAGTGTTTGTATTTAGTGCTGCCACTATGCTCACTATGCTTCAACAAGTTGAGGAGGCCATAACCAGCCTATCTGAGAGAATCACCCGACTCGACGACGCCTACCGTCGACTCATTTTCAATCCTCCACCACCGCGCCCGAGGGAGAATCCCCAAAGCATTCAAAACTACCCACTCCAGTATGGATTGCTCCCGCGACCATTCTGGCATAGACCTCACGAAAATCACCCTCAAAATAACTACCCTCACAATAACTACCCCCATAAAAATCACCCTCACAAAAACCATCCTCACAAAAATATCCCTCACAAGAACTGTCCACCGAGGAATACCCCTCCAAGGTACACTCGAGACTCTGAAATTAACGGCATCTGGAGAGATGATGTTGAGGATGTCTATATCATCCCGGGGAAGGATAAACAGGCGAAAGAAATCAGACATCTCACCCGGTCCGGACGTCCCTATCAGAACCCGAACAATCCAACGGTCGTTCCAACAACGAATGACCAAGTCATCCCAGAGCTGGGCACTCAACCAAGGGCTCCTGAGAATTCAATCCTTAAACAGCTTCAGAAGGCGAAAGCTGAAATCTCAAATTTGGCAACTAATCGCAACGTCTTTTGAGCATCGGCAGGCTCTGCTGCAGGCTTTGGGGAAGTTAACAGCGCCCTCCACCTCTTCCCCTGAAGAAATAGTGGTGCACATGACGAGGGACGCCCCTGATATGAACAACCCAATCGTCTTCTCCGACGAGGATATCCCCCCGTTCGGAGCCAATCATAACCTGGCCCTGTATATCACCGTACAATGCCTCCAGAAAAATGTACCCATGGTCCTCGTGGATGACGGATCCACGGTGAATGTCATTCCCCTAAAGACTTCTCACAAGCTGGGTATTAGGGAAGCTGATTTGGTCCCAACAAATCAAGGAGTACGCGCCTACGACGGCACTCGTCGCAAGTTCACGGGGCTTATCACTCTGGCTGTCGCGACCGGACCGCTGGAAAGATAAACCAGTTTTCCGGTGGTCGACATTGACGCCTCCTTCAATATGCTCCTGGGACGTCCCTGGATTCACGCCGTTAAGGCAGTCACCTCGACTCTCCATCAGAAGATCAGGGTCTCCTTCAACGGGAAATCAATCACAATTCCTGCTTCCCAGATCAAGGCAGTCATGAGAAAGGGGATAGCCTCCCAAGCCATTGAGGAGGACGATAACGAAATGTGGAGTTTCCAAGCCGTAAACGCCATAACTAATGAATCAACACCCTCTGATTGTGACCCGTTCGCCAACCTCACGGTCAACTGTATCATGATGCGTCAAGGTTATTTCCCGAGTTTGCTGCTCAATCCACTGAAGGACCCATTGCCTCCCTTGAAATAGGCTAAGGTCCCCAACATTCCCTTTGGGCTGGGATACGAACCTACCGACGAAGATATCCAGGAGATGAACCTCCTAGTCCGAAAACGCAAGAAGCACGGAGTTATCCTCCGTCCCTATCATCTGTTTCTCAATGGATACTTTGTCCCCAAGGGAGCGTCCGAGCTCTACCATGGCTTTCCGGAGCCAATCTATGACTCTGTGGCCTGGGCTAGGTACCCGGGAGTAGAAGTCTTCCAGGACTGCTACTTTATCCCCGACAACGCCGAAACTGCATCAACTGAGTCTAAGCCGTCACCATGCCTCGATGGACAAGTTGTCACTCTCCTCTTTGGGGAAGATAACATCAAGCACCTCGACTATGAGGACATTATCAACATCGCCCTGAAGGACCACCAATTTGATCCCACCGCCTTGATCTCTGACACTGACCCGGAGAAAGTTACCCAAGGTTGGAGGAAGACCGTCAAGTGGACCAATCGCCAAGGCCGCATTCTCAAGATCACAACTGGAGAAGGCCCTATGTTCAAGGATGGAAGTGAGAAAGAGTCCGAGTCTGAGTCGGAGTCAGAGTCTGTCATAGCTCCTAACACTCCTAATGTCCCAGTCAAGGTCCCCTTCCCGCTGTTTTATCACAAAGTCGTGGCTGATTCAGAGGCTGGGTCTACTAGGGTCAACCCCACTCCCATGAAAGGTGACAACCTGGAGCCTGTTCCAGGGGCTACCTCCTCTGTTGTGTCGCCTCTGACTGACCACGAAATATCTGTCCTCTCCGAGCTTTTCGCTCGTGTCAACTTAATGAACGCTAAGTTTGCTTATGACTCGTCTCATTTTAACTGCAATACAATTCTGAATGACTATGAGGAATTTGACTTGAGTGACTACCCACCTCACCTAGCCAAAGAACTTGACAAACGGGAAACCAGAACCCCCATCATTGAGGAGACCGAGCCTATTAACGTAGGAACCGATAATGAAAGATCATAGATCCATATTAGACTCTCTAATAAAATTAATTTATCTCATAAATTATCATTTAGGTGATCTATGTAACATGCATGCTAATATGAAAGCATAAAAGGAAAGAACAATTTCCTTACATTGAATTTGTGGTAAAAAGGACACAAACTAGTTCACCTTACTAGCTTGTTCTTGAGCTTATACCAATGAAAGATCCTCTTTTCAAATCTTCAAAATAGAAGATGTCCTTCTTGTTGCACCCAATAACTAACCGAAAAATAATAACAAGTGTGAACTAGAACTTGTTAATATTTTACCCTTGATTATTATTAGTAGTATTACTAACTAGTCTTAGTAATATTATTTGTGTTCTTACTAACAAGCTTAGTAGTAAGGATTATAATTTTAGAGAGATGAATAAAATGTTCACATGCATGTAGGTAGAGTAAAGAAATGAGATAGAGTAAATTGTGAACAATAGATGGAGTATATAGGGAAGGGAAGTGGCGGGTGGAAGGCGGAGTGAGGGAGTGGAGAAAATTTGTCTTATGTTTTTATCTTACATCACATGCAAAATCTTACATAATATAAATTATGGTAGTATACAAAATAAGGTGAAATGATTATGTGAATAATCATCCACTACTCTTATTTTACACGGTCCACTTGACCATTTACGGGACCATGTTGGTTCTTATATTTTTCGCACAAATCCGTGTAATTTTTAATTTAAACATCGTATCATGTTTAAATACTTCCATAATTAATTCGTCCAATTCACTACGTAAATATACGTGTACCACTACACATATTATTTACGTACTAATATTAATCACATTAATCAATTAGTACAATTTTAGTCTATTAACAGTTAATTAACTAAAACCGTTTCCCAAAACTTATTATTTAATTATCGCATAATTAAATAATAACTGCCGCTCCTCGAGTTCGCAACTCGAAATCTCTCTAAAAATAATCGACTAACCTCTTAGTCTATAAATCAAGAGACTAAACAAATTGTATCTCATACAATTAATTAGTTATCAATTGGGGTTCGTTCCTTTATGTGTGACCGAAAGGGGTCAGTTGATCACCACCGTCTCACGACAATAACGTCAAACTCTAGTCAGCCAACCGTTATCGATTTACGTTAATCAACTGACGAGGATCAAATAATTAAATATCTGATGATATTTCATTAATGAGATTTATTATGTTAACGCACTATTGTGGAGGACACTAACTCCAACAGATAACACACCTCAAGAACTTAGGATAGGGACAACCCTGGACCCCTCGGAAAGACAACAGTTCATTGACCTCCTTCACGAATACAAGAACGTGTTCGCCTGGTCTTACAGAGACATGTCTGGGATTGACAGAGAAATTGCAGAGCACCGGATACCCATTAAACCAGGGGCTAAACCTGTGAAGCAGAAGCTACGCCGGATGCGCCCTGAATGGGCCCTGAAAATCAAGGAAGAAGTGGATAAACAGTTCAAGGCTGGCTTCATCAAAGTGTCTGAATACTCGACTGGGTGGCCAACATTGTGCCCGTACCAAAGAAAGACGAAAGAATTCGGGTTTGCGTCGACTTCGGGATCGAACAAGGCGAGTCCAAAGGACGACTTCCCTTTGCCACATGTTGACATTCTGGTGGACAATACTGCCGAGCATGCTCTCCTATCATTCATGGACGGGTATGCTGGGTACAACCAGATTAAGATGGCTGAGGAAGACATGCACAACACAGCATTCACTACACAGTGGGGTACATATTGCTACACGGTCATGCCCTTCGGCCTCATCAACGCTGGGGCTACCTATCAAAGAACCACTACCACTCTCCTACATGATATGATGCACAAGGAGGTAGAGGTATATGTCGATGACATGATTGTCAAATCAAAAGAACGGGACGGCCACATCAGTGCCCTCCGGAAATTCGTCGCTCGTCTGCGGAAATACAACATGAGACTAAATCCTCAGAAGCGTGCATTCGGGGTTACCTCCGGAAAACTCTTGGGACATGTCGTTAGCAAAAGAGGCATTGAGATTGATCCAACCAAAATCAAGGCCCTTCAACAATTGCCTCGGCTTAGGAACGAGAAGGAGATTCGGGGATTTCTCGGTCAATTCCAATACATCAGCCGCTTCATTGCCAAGCTCACTATGATTTGTGAACCAATATTCAAAAATTTTCGTGCCTCCGATCACACCGATTGGGACATGACTGTCAGAAGGCCTTCGACAGGATAAAAGAAATCCTATCCAAACCTCCTGTCCTCATGCCGCCTCAACCAGGGATTCCTCTATCCCTATACCTGACTGTTACCAACACAGCCATGGGAGCAATGTTAGCGCAAACAGTTGGCAACGAAGAACGAGCCATCTACTACATCAGCAAAAAGTTCATTGAGTACGAGATGAGGTATACCCAGCTGGAAAAGACATGCCTTGCCCTAGTATGGTCAACTAAGAAGCTGCGGCATTACATGCTCAGCTATACGGTCCACATCTACTCCAAGATGGACCCGCTTAAATACATCTTCGAAAAACCCGTACTAAACGGAAGGCTGTCTAGGTGGACACTCATGCTATCCGAACTTGATCTCTAGTTTGTACCCCTCAAGGTTATCAAGGGAAGAGTAGTCGCCGATTTCCTGGCAGAGAATCCCGTCAACGAGGATCCAACGACCGACACATGGTCACTTCCTGACGAAGACATCCTTTGTGCTGACTCCGACGCATGAGACCTATACTTCGATGGTGCATCTAATATGAGAGGCTTCGGGGTAGGGATCCTTCTAATATCACCGGAGGGAGGACATGTTCCGATCTCGGTCAAGCTAGACTTTGCCGTCACCAACAATGCTGCTGAATATGAAGCATGTCTCATCGGCCTACAAGCAGCCATCACACTTGGCATTGAAGAGACCGAGGGTTCACGGCGATTCCTCACTCATCATCAATCAGGTGTCCGGATCATGGAAAATCCGATCCGACAGCTTAGCTCCTTACCGAGCAAAGATTAATCAAGAGGCCGAATTTTTCGACCAAATCGACTATTTCCACTTGCCGCGAGAGGAAAATCAATTTGCTGATGCCTTAGCAAAACTTGCCGCGCTCGTCAACATACCTAACGATATGACATCAATGCCCCTATGTGTCGAGAGAAGGAGCGAGCCAGCCCACATTTGTGTCATTATCAACGACGAGGAAAGCCATGATGAACCTTGGTACCAAGCCATCCTCAATTACAAAACCAAAAATGAATTTCCTCCCAACTCTGATCAAAGAGGACAAAGAGCCATCCGTTTGCTTGCATCATAATTCGTGATAAACCAAAACCAACTATACAAAAGAACACCCCAAGGAATTCTCCTCCTTTGGATCGACCATCACAAAGCCAAAAAAGTCATGGGGGAGGTTCCCGACGGAGAATGTGGCCCTCACATGAGCGCAGTGATGCTTACTCGAAAAATCATGCGGCTAGGTTACTACTGGACCACCATGGAAGCCGATTGCCGTAACTACGTCAAACATTGCCACAATTGCCAAATCTTCGCCAACCTACAACACATACCACCATCCCTTTTATACACCATGACATCACCCTGGCCTTTCTCAACCTGGGGCATCGACATCATCGGGAAAGTCAACCCGATAGGCACTAAGGGGCATTGCTTCGTCCTCGTCGCCATCGACTACTTCACCAAATGGGTGGAAGCACAGTCATATGCAGTCTTGACCGCCAAACAAGTGGCCAAGTTCATTCAAAACAACATCATCTGCCGATATGGGGTACCCCATGAAACCATCAGCGATCAAGGCTCTCACTTCCGGGCGGAAACTCAAGCTTTGCTGGACAAATACAAGATCAAATGACATCGATCATCCCCCTACCGTCCCCAAACCAACGGAGCGGTGGAGGCAGCGAACAAAACTCTTGTCAACATTATCAACAAAATGCAAGACAACTACCGCGATTGGGTGAGCAAACTCCCATTCGCACTCTGGGGATACCGAACCTCCATTCGAACACCGACAGGCGCCACACCCTTCTACCTAGCATATGGTATGGAGGCGGTTCAACCAGTAGAGTTAGAGGTCCCTTCTCTACTCATTCTACTGGAGAGTCAAGTCCCTGAAGCGGAATGGACCCGTCGAAGGTACGAACAACTCACCCTTCAAGACGAACGACGACTCAACGCCTTGCACAACATCCAGCTATACCAACGATGTATACAACGAGATTAAACAAGAAGGTCAAACCCAGAAACATCCAGGAGGGCGATTTGGTCCTCAAGTCAGTTCGAGCACCATTACCCGTCGATCCGAGGGGAAAATTCAAACCCAACTGGGCCGGGCCATACCTGGTCAAGAAAATACTTTCGGGGGGCGCAGTGAGACTGAGTGACCTAGATGGGGAGGATTTTACAAACCCAACCAACCTAGACCAGCTCAAGAAATACTACCTTTGAACCATAGCAACCAACGACCTAGCATAGTTTTACAACTAGCAACGACCTCAACCCTTTTCAAGTCAAGTTCCTCAATGTGTTCTAAGTTGAAATCGCATGTTTTATCGAGTCTAAGCTGCGGCACCTTGCCCGTTTCAAATGTCCTTTGATCTGTCAAAGGCAACATCCATTTGCACTAAAACAAAAACCCCCTGAACTACGAGCATGGTTTGATTTCACCTCTTCAGGTGGATACGTAGGCAGTCCCTCTTATGCCTGAGGGATACAACCACAAAACCCAATCAAAATCTATAAAACATTTCGAACTACGATCATGGTTTGATTTCACCTCTCCAGGTGAATACGTAGGCAGTCCTTTCTTATACAAGAAGGATACAACCATCCCCGCAATAAAAAAAGAACCATCCCCATACAAAAAATCCCCACGTACAAAAAACATCTCCATCAAAAAAGGAAAAAAGGGAAAACCATTCCCTTTCCCACAAAAATACGAAAATGAGCCTTTCTCCCTTCCCACAAAAATCCACTTTCCCAAGAGAAAATGTTCAGGACGATTCAAATTGAATTGCCTTCACCAAATGGATGGAAGAAACAAGCGTTCATAATTTTCGACACAAGCAATCTTCTTATTTAATTAATAATGGGAGGGATTACAATTTCAACAAATAGAGCTCGACGAGTCTACAAATTGTCAAAGCTAAGGTGTCAACTAAAACACCTCACATAATAAAACTAGCACAAAACACACAATAACTAGCTAGTACAACATAATAAAATTCACAACAGTAATACAACATAATAATAAAACGGGTAATGGAGGTCTTCACTCTTCCATTCTACCCTTGCCTTTTCCTTCGGGGTACATCTTCTCCTTGTTCCTCTTGTTGGCCCGCCTAGCATGGATTTCCTCCTCAGAACGGATCCTCAACGGATCTAAGACGGCGATGGCCTCCGGTCTAGCACAAGACCTTATATTCGACCCAAGACGAGCCAATGCACCGCCCACCATATTCTTGGGGCCGGAACTCCTCCTCTTCGGTGGTCTCATCACATCGGGGGTAGCTCCATCAACATACTCCTCAAAGAAGGCACGGTTGGCCTTGCCAACCTCTCGATACTTCAAGTCAACAACCTCGTCCTTACGGAATTTGGACCTCTCTTCCAAGGATGGAGCTCTTGACCACTTGACATAAGCGAGAGTCACCCATGTCGTGGCAACGGGGTTTGGCACCTCCCAAAGCGGTCGAGTGGCCCACCACCTTTCGAAGACCTCCACAAGCTCGGAGTTCCGGAAAATATTCTCTTGGACAAGAGTATCTTGGGCGGGCACCTTTTGTTGACGCCCCATTTGCCTCATGAGCCTTTCGGGATAAATGAAGGAAACAACCTTCAAACCCACCACTATCAAAGAACGAGGACTAGCACCCGAAGCGGGCAACCCCGTGAAGGACCTCAAGTGACACCAGGACACCACCCAACGGATATGAGGACCACCCTCATCCGCCAATCTTGCGGCCCAATAGGCCTCGGTGGAAGAGAAACTATCCGGGTACAACTTCTTCCTCATGGTAAGGTGACGGAAGGAATAAGAAGAAGAATCAACCGGAGGCTCTACATACCTTAGCCTCTCCAATAGCCACACTTGGAGGATCCTTGGGGATCCGAAAGAGGGAGCTTCTCCACAAGAGCCTTTCTTGTCCAAAGCTTGGATGATCTCTCCAAGCACCAACCATGATGGATCTCTACCATGCTCCATTTGCTCAATCACATGAATAAGGGTCATGCTACCATGGCATCTTAGCCCCTCCTTCTTCAAGACATCAACAAAGAGGTACACATGGACAAGGGAAAATGCAAGAGCCCTTCTCCTAGCCACCTCCGAGACATTAGCATCCAATCGGTTTGAAAAGATGTTGATAAGAGCCAACATATCCACACCATGTGGAGCAAGAAGAAAGTTGATTTGGCTTGTTGATAAGCCCAACATAGAACGGAATTTCTCCTTGTAGCACAACCGAGTTGGAGGAAGCACCGGAACACAACCCGGCCACCCACCAATGGCTCCAACTTCTTCGGCAAGAGAACAAAGCTCACCTTTTGGGAAAAAGAAAACATGGTGTTTCGAATCCCAAAACCGAGAACATGCTTCAAGAAATGAAGGTTTCACCTTGACTTGACGAAGCACCAACAATTGACCAACTCCCATGCAAACGAGTTGACACTTTTCGGGAGGCGACAAATCCCGACACCATTGTCGCAATGCGTTCTCAAAAGCATCCATGAAATATTTTTGTGGAAGAAGAAGAGGTTTTGTAGAGATGTTTTTGTGTTTCGGATGATGAAACAATGAAGCGCAAACGTCCCTATTTATACAAAATGATCAGCGCATTTTTCGTAAAAAGGGAGAGCCGGCTTCCATCGCCCCAGCTCGCGCCTCTTTAGGCCTTCCCCGGGATTCCCGCTGTTGACTTGTCTCTTTCAACTTGTGTTTTCTCCTGACACCTCAAACCTCCCGCCAGGAAGCTCGCGCCTCTTCGGGATGATTCAGGATATTTTGTGTTTCCTAACACTCACATTTCCTTGTTTTCGCGTTTCACGAAATCCGACACGGTTTCCATGACGCAGCTTTAAAAATACGGATTTTTCTTTCTTTCTTTTTTTAGGGTGGGAAGGGCTAGTCGTCCCGATCCGCGACTGATCGTTTCCATGTCAGTCGAAATTCTGGAAATTTTTCGCTTTTTCGCAATTTTCCATCAAAAATCGAAATCGAGAATTGATAACACGACATCAATTTTCATCAAAATTCAAGCACTCGCAAATTCGAGTCTTGACCTCAAAAATCAAAAATCAAATATACTCGCAAAAATCCTTTTCTAAAATTCTTTCCTGACGGTTTGAGTTTGAATTTTTCGAGTCAATTTCAATAATTTCGACGCAATTTAATTCACGACACAAGTTAATTTCTCAAATTTTCAAATCAATTCCTTTTAAATTCCGAACGTGACGATTTGTCACGGAATTTTCAAAATTCATTTCAAAACTCAATTTTAACTTCAAGTCATCTTGGTTAATTTTGTTTTCAATCAAATGCTTTTACGTGTTTGCGTTTATGCATATGTGCTATCTGTCGCCTGTTTTCTACGCTAACGATGCAGGAACTAGTGCGAAGCAAAAGGAGAATCGACAGCCGACAGCGCTCCTCCGAAACACAACAACAAAAAGCCAAAAAATAAACCACAATCCAAAAACACATATATACAAACCGCCTCACGCAAAATGTAAATATGTACAAACAGGATCTAATACAGACATCTATCATACAGACACTGGCCTAAAACAACCGTCTATCATACAGACACTAGCCTAAAACAACCGTCTATCATACAGACACTGGCCTAAGACAATGAACTGGGGGCTATCTGCCACCTACCGAACTAAGCACTCCCTACCCTTCCAATCAGAAAAGAAAAGGAGTAACATAGGGAATAGAGGAGCAACAACGGAAGTAGAGGTGGTTACCATGACGGTAACACCTTGTTCCTGCTCCACAACAAAAAGAAAAATGGTGCCTGGCAGATTTTGGACGACGCGATAACCGAAGCTCGTAGCTCAGCGCACTACCCCGACGCTGGCTTCCAATCATCAGAATTCGAGGGTGAAGAGGGATCAGGACAACTGATGCAACCCCGATGTTGAACCCCACTCAGCTGCATTCAACAGCGATCAAAAGCGGCAACGTGGGATAACACACTCGTACTGAACCCCACTCATCGGACGTCCGGACCTCCGCAGGCAACGACCAACGATCGGTACCCGATCATTGGCCGGGCAAAGGCCGCCAGGCAGAAACACAACCAAGCCTCCAGGATCGTATTCCTCCTCCAAAACCTCAACAACGGACCCCATAGGTCCCAAACGATACCCTGTGATCAAAAGAACAAGTAAAAACACGTCAGCCGAAATTTCGGCATTACGACGGCATGAAATGGATAAATCCAAAAAACATAACCTGCAATACAAAACAAGGGCAATCCCGCCCAAAATCCAACCAAACAAAACAATTAAAAAAAAACAAAAAACCGAACGACTCACCCATCTTTTCAAGCAAAAGACGAGTCAAAACCACAAAAACGGCATTTCGAGACCCCTACAAGGTCCGCCAACAACCCAAAGTACATTCTCGACACAATGTGATATTTTTCTACAGCTCAAAAAGGCAATTCATACGCTAATTTGAGCCCAAACCGGTCAAAAATTCAAGAACGACCGCAAAAGGCAGACGTGATTTTATCACGCCTCAAGGTAACTTAAATTGCCAATAAGGTCCATTTCAAGGCAAACTGACTCAATTCAAGCCCAAACAGACACTTATTCTGTCAGACATAAGACCGTCACAAAAGGCAAAAATCCAATTTTGCCCACAATACCCAACGAAGGTCCATAATGGCAAATACGGGTTTTCCTAACTACAATTCAACCTAGTGGGACCCACTACCCAAGCAAATAAACTTGGCATTGCGAAATGAGACGGTGTCTCACCTCACTCACGTTTTTCGAGCATAGGGAGCGGGAACGGGAACCAAAATGCAAACTAAAAGCACCCCTATACTCCTAAACAGGTTTCCAACCTAATGCAAGCATCAATTTCACTCGAAATGGGCTCAATAAAAAACGCCCAATTCGATTTTTCTACGGTAAAATTACGCCCTAATTCAATCAAGCTAAAGATCAACAAATTTAAATGGATTCAAGAGGAAATACATACCTTGAGATGACATTGTTGATGATGGCACGAATTCAAGCGAGCTAGAAGGTCCAACAATGGCGATTTTGGCTTGTTTTGTCGAAAAATGAAGAAGAGGAAATGGTGAATGAGATGCAGTCAGACCTCACGTCTTTTTACAGAAAAAAGGGAAGCCCCTTTGGTTCGCCAGGTGGCTCGCGCCTCAATCAGGCGTCCCTTACTCTCTCAGCGAATTTTGGGCTTTGGCCCAATTTACACATAACAAAATTCGGATTTTCATTGACGATATTAAAGGTCGTCATTTTCTCAAAAACAAAAACAAATAGTGAAAATTTAAATTTGCTATTTTCGAAAATTTCAAGCAAACGGCGATCAAAACCACCAATTTCAAAAATAATGGTGAAATCGAAATTCACTATTTTCTTTCAAAAATTTCAAAAATAATAGTGAAAATTCAAAATTCGCTATTTCTTCAAATTTTCAAGCAACGGTAATTAAAACCGTCATTTTCAAAATAATAGCGGGAAATTGAATTCCACTATTTTCACCACACATGTCAACGGCGGCACATAAACCGTCATTTCAATTAATAGTGAAGATTTCAAATTCGCTATTTCCAATAAATGTCAATGGCGGCACATAAACCGTCACTTCAAACGTAATAGCAGACTTAAAATTTGCTATTTCCCTTCAAAATTCAAACGAACGGCGATCGAAACCGCCACTTCAAATTCAAAGAAGAAACGACGAATAGTGAAGATTCCAAATTCACTTTTCCTTCCAATACCAGCAGGGGGCTCCCTTGCGGAACCCGCTCATTTTCGAAAACGGTGATAGTGAAAATTTGACTTCACTATTTCAACAGCGGCATCATGAGTTCGCTACTTTCTAAACAAGCCCATTCGACGCGGCTATGCTCACGGTCCATTAATCGACCGCCTCATAGCTGGCGAGCCTTTGTCCGCAACCTTTGAAGGACACATCCCGAAGATGCCTCGGGTACATTTCCTTACCATGGCTGGCGAGCCTTTGTCCGCAACCTTTCAAGGACAGATCCCGAAGATGCCTCAGGTACATTTCCTTATCATGGCTGGCGAGCCTTTATCCGCAAACGTGCAAGGACATATCCGAAGATGCCTCAGGTATGACTCCTTCCTATGGTTGGCGAGCCTTTGTACGCAGTCTAATGGACTTTAAACGACCCGCACGGACAGTCGACAGACTCTAAACTATTCCCGACGACAGGTCCTTGGCTCGTACCCTCGAGTCACCTTGACGTCGCCCTTCCCGACGGCAGGTCCTTGGCCCGAATCCTTTCGAGCCGCCTCGACGTCGCTTGGGTCTCCAGGTTGTAATCTTCGATTGACCTGGGGGCTCTACTTTGACTTTCGCCCTATCCAAGCCTCGGTCAAAGTGGGGGCTCAGAGATACCCGAGATCTCGCTAAGACTCCAACAAACACCCGATGATTATCGGACTACAACATGTTTTGGAATCGCGGCGTTTGATCGACAGTTTGTGTACAACTTTACGTCGGAAAACTTAAAACGATTTCGAAAACAAAACATATCAAAACACTTCAAAAATACCTGGAGTGTTTAATGCACGACGACGGGGTTGCAATGACACTAACTAGGGTCAAAATCGACACCGGACCAAAAACCGACTCAAAAACTCAAATCCCGACTCCAACAACGAGTCAAACCGAGTCAACCACCAAAAACAAAACATTTCAAACCTTCTACCTTAAGTTTTCCCGGATTCATGTTGGTCAAGTACCAAACATATGACTACAAAACCTAGGATAGAACAAATCATGATTGCGTTTGTTGTGAAAGTGACAACACAACTCGAAGAACCGCGACGTGGCTCGCACCTCTTTGAGCAGCCCAGGTGGCCACGTCGCTCAAAAATCACACAACCACTCATTCTCCTATAAATACCCCTCAAATGCCACCCATTTGAGACTTACGCGAGTGTCCGCCCCCTCTTTTCTCCCTTAAAATTCTCGACTCGACTTCTTAAGTCACAACCCGACGCATATTTACGACCTACCGATCGTAAACACGAGCCTTACACATTATTTGGTACCGTCATCGTGCATTAAATCACTTGACCGACCACTTCGACCACTACACCATCACTAACATTAAAAACACTCTTTTTACTTACCAAAACGGTTTTAAACCGAGTTTTTTCCGATCAAACGAGTTGTTACACTTACGTCGGTCACTCGCCATAAAAAAACATGTAAGTATGAGGGTGTAAAAATCCTCTTTTATTATGTTTTCATTTGTTTCATGACTATAACATGCTAAAACGTGCATAACATGAACCAAAACATGGAATAAACGAGCCAAAACTGATTTTTGGTCTGAGGCAGAAGCCCCTTAAGTCGCCAACTTACCCGCGCCTAAATGGGGTGTTCAGACCAGAGATCAACCGTGTTTGTTCTTGTCGTTTCCCTTTTATTCATTTTCATATTTGTAATTGATTTTTACCATTGCAAATACTTTCGAACCCTTTTTATTTTATGTTATTTGATTTAACCATGAAACATTTTTCACCCTTAGTTCCTCATACCATGACGGTTAAATCCGTGTTTCGGTGATAATATTTGGTTAATGACATCTAAAAGGTATTTTAAAACCTTTTATTTCATTTCTTTACATTTTTCAAACAAACATATTAGTCCCCAACACAAAGTCATCCTTGGTTCTACATACCATGCCGGATTTTAACCCGGGTACGATGATGAGTATCGACTAATAACTTTCAAATGGACTTAAAACAATTAGTCCATAATTACTTTCAAAAATATTCATGTCAAGTTTGTCAAATCGAACCCGACACCGAATATTATCCAAATAATGATGATTATTAGAGTCTAGTTCTTCAAATCAACAAATGCGGTCTAAACGACCCCTTCAAATCAAACCGGGTTCAAACACCCATTTTCAACGCATTTTATAACGTTTTCTAAAAGGTCAGAACACAGTACATAAACCGTGGGCTGACCCGCGCCTAAACAGGCCCTCCATTTCTTATTTTCAAAACCAGGGAGAGGCCCCTTTGTATCGCCGGCTGGCTCGCACCTCATATAGCCATCTGGTAGAGGGTCTGTTCCCTTCCAGCATTAGTCTAGGATGATCCCGACTCCGGTTAGCCCGGATATAGGACGGATCAGATGACTATTCAAAACCATATTTGCAAAATGCCTTACTAAGACAAATGGATCATATTATGCACCCTAAACCTAATACGGTAAATGGATGTTTAATTTCCGTCTTGCATGCAAATCAACCATTAATCCAACTCGACATCTTATACTTGATACTTGGATTAAATCAACCGACTTAGAAAGCTCTCACATGTTAGGTTTAAATTATTGGATGCGCATTCATGCATTTAAACCGTTTTATCAACTTTTGCATTCAACCAACTAAGATCGATCAGTAGAGGCCGCTAACGCGGGCGGGATTGGATGTCTGATTAAAGGGCTTCCCAATACGTACCTTCACCTCTTACTCAAAAACTCTGGATAGTGGACGACCTTATCCAGGGCGTACGAGAGTCATTCTAGAGATAGGATGCTAAAGAGGGACGATTTCCTTATCTTTAGTACCTATGTCAAACGCTGCTTTGTGCTTCGATTAGACCGAGGTATAAAGTGGATTTTGAACGGGTTCCAGGCATCCAACAAATGCTTGGTGATGACTCCGAATATCTCTAATCGTTTCGAGACCCTTACCGAGACGAAACCGACCGATCTAAAATGATCCGGTCGAAAGCATTTTTATGCCGCCGAGCATGGCTTTCAAAAGACCGCAGTACGTCCACGGATCAAAGTGGGCTCGCAGGTGGGCCATGTCCACACATACCTTGAGTCCAGCTATCAAGGCTTCATATTCAGCTTCATTGTTTGTTGCTTTGAATTCACAAATAATAGCCTGGCTATTAAATCTCCCTGTGGTGATTTTAGTACTAATCCTAGGCCAGTTCCTCTCATATTTGTTGCTCCATCTACGTGTAAGGTCCATTCCTGGCCTAGTTTTTGGGTGTCTAGATGATTGACCTCTTTGATGAGGTTTGGTTCTAGGCTGGGACTAAATTCAGCTACAAAGTCTACTAGGGCCTGAGATTTAATTGCTGTCCTGAGTTCAAAGGATATGTCATAGGTACTTAGTTGTACTGACCATTTTGCCATTTTGCCTGAAAGTTCAGGTTTTCTCAGGACAGATTTGATAGGCAGGTTGTTCCTGACAATTATTGGGTGACTCTCAAAGTAAGGTCTAAGTTTTGTGCAGGATATAATTAAAGCAAGTACGTATTTTTCAAGTAGTACATACCTTGTTTCTGCATCCAGGAGACTGTTACTTACATAATAGACAGGGTGTTGTTGGCCTTCAAGCTCCTTGGTCAGGACTTCACTTACTGCAGTCTCAGTGACTGATAAGTAAACCGTCAGGGGTTCTCCTTTGTTAGGTTTGGCCAGTAATGGAGGAGTGGCCAGGTAGGTTTTTAAATCTTGGAAGGCTACTTCATGTTCAGGCATCCATTTGAATGACTTATTCTTTTTGAGGATGTCATAGAAGGATATGCAACTTTCAGATGATCTGGATATGAACCTGTTCAGGGCTGCAACTCTTCCTGTTAGTCTTTGGATATCTTTGACTGATTTAGGATATTCCTATTCCAGGATGGCTTTTATCTATTCTGGGCTGACTTCAATCCCTCTTTTTGTCACCATATATCCTAGGAATTTGCCTGAAGAGACTCCAAAGTGGCATTTGGAGGGGTTGAGCTTCATGTTGAATTTTTCCAGGATTTTGAAGGCTACTTCCACGTCCTTTACATGATCTTCTGCCTTCTTTGATTTGACCACCATGTCATCAATGTAGACCTCCATTATGTTACCAATTTGATCTTTGAACATCATGTTGACCAGGCATTGGTAGGTTGCCCCTGCATTTTTCAGGCCAAAGGGCATTGCTGTGTAGCAATATATGCCCCTTTCCGTGATGAATGCAGTGTTATTCAGGTCAGCTGGGTGCATCTTGATATGGTTGAATCCACTTGAGGCATCCATAAATGTTAGTAGTTCATGCCCTGCTGTAGCATCTACCATTGCATCAATGTGAGGGAGTGGGAATGGATCTTTTGGGCAGGCTTTGTTAAGATCTGTGTACTCTACACAAACTCTCCACTTGCCATTCTCTTTGTACCACAACCACATTAGCTAGCCATTCAGGGTACATTACTTCCCTGATCATTCCCCATGTCTAAGAGTTTATCCACCTCTTCATTAATGATAAGAGTTGCGTTCAGGGGCAAACATTCTCCTTTTCTGCTGTACAGGCTTAAATGAAGTATAAATAATAAGTTTGTGGGTAATAATATTAGCATCTATACCAGTCATATCAAACTGGGACCAGGCAAAACATGAAGATTTATTCTTAAGAAAACTTACTAGCTCTGGTCTGATATTGTCAGGGACATTAGATCCGACCAATACATATCTGTCAGGGTACTCAGGGTGCAATACTACTTGGTCTGTTTCCATTTGGGTTTCTGCCACATAAGTGCTTCTAATAGGGTACTGTAATTGCTAGGCGAGAGACTTACCTGCCCTGGAAGGTTTTAAGGATTCAGTATAACATTCTTGGGCAGACTTTTGTTCACCTTTGATGGTTGCTATTCCCCATTCTGTTGGTATTTTGACGCATTGGTGATAGGTTGAAGGAATAGCTCTGACATTATGGATCCAAGGCCTGCCTAGGATTGCATTGTAGGATGAAAGGCAATCCAGGACTCCAAATATTTTATATGATGAGACTCCTTCAACGTAGGTTGGCAGGTAGATTTCTCCAAGAGTGTTCTTGGTTTCACCACTGAATCCTACCAGGACATTTGATTTCTTTATGATCTGGCTCTCATCAATCTTCATGGCTTTCAAGACATCAAGCATAATTAGATTGATTGAGCTGCCACCATATACTAGGATTCTCAGGACACGTGCAGTCCCAATTTGCATGGCAATGACCAGGCCATCCTGATGGACATCCGAGATTTTCTGCGTATCAGTATCATCAAACGTAATTTGAGGTAAATTTGTAAGTTTAAAGGGAGATTTCATTTTTGACTCCCTGGCTATTTTCTTTGCAGCTGAGCTAGTTAGGCCGCAGATCTCAGATCCTCCATTGATGAATTTGACTTCATAGATGGGTGGTGCTGGAGGCAGGTCACGTTGTGGTCTTTATTGATCCGCTGTCTTCCCTGTTCTTTGATGGCATCAAATCTTTCAGGTATCCCTTCTTTAACAGGTAGGCCACTTGCCTGCGCAGTCCCAGGCATTCTTCTGTGGTGTGTCCTATGTCCATGTCAAACTCACACCATCTTGTTGCGTCTTTCCTTGAGTTAGGATTGTCCGTCTTCTTAGGCCACTTGACAATGTCTCCCATGTTGTCAAGCCTTTTGATCAATCCTGCAGTATCAACAGAGAAGTTATATTCCTGTATAGGGGGATAAGTATAGGAGTTACCTCATTGCTCATGAGCATAGTTGACTTCTGATATGTCAGGCCTAGTATAGGGGGATGGCTGGGAACTGCTTCCTCTGTGATTAGAACTTTTCCTCTTGGATCTTTCATATCCTAAAGCAATATCGGTGGCTTCAGCTTTGAAGCTTTTGTCTTCCTCTAGCCTGATGTAGCCAATAGCCTTCGCTTGGACGTCTTCAAAAGTCATGCAAGGTTTCATAGTCTGCTCATCATAGAAATCACTGTCCAATGGTAGTCCCTGCCTGAAAGCTTCCACGACTATTCCAAAATCACATCTGGGGATTGTGTAGATACCTCATTTCTGCACCTCCCGCAAACCACCCGGTGATGATTGGGCCGCATGTTTGGTACGCGGAACGATTTGTGACAGTTCGTAAGTTTATCATCAAGTGATCGCTCAAACATGTATGTCTACCTCTTAAATGTCATCTATGTGCCGATACGGTCGTTTTGGCAGTAATTAGAGTACATTTGGAGTCCGGGCCTAAAACCGTCTTTATTTTCTGACAACCATTAAAATGCCGAGTCGGAATATTCTGGAATGATCCGGATTTTTCTATTCCATATTTTATAAATATTTTACAATCTTTTAATCTTTGGTAAACAATTTCCCGTAATATTCACACAAAATATTAAGGAAAACCAAATTTTTCCGTTATTCCATAAACTAAACACGAAAATCTTTCTTCCGTAGGAGGAAACCACTTGGGAATAGACGCAGCAAGTGCTGCGCCTCTTCCAAGAGACGCAGTGCCTACTGCGCCTCTTTCCAAGTCCTTTTCTGCGTATTTTTTCGTATCTTTTCATATCTTTTCGAGATTCACTTCCAAAGTTTCTCCGAAAAACCCTACTTCCTCCACGTGATTAGTATAAATAGAGACCTTCGGTCTCACATATTTCTCACGCGAGTATCCGCCCTTCTCTTCTCCCTTTGCATTCTAGACCACGTTCTTACTTATTGGCGTCTACGTGCTTGAACTTTCGACCACGTAAGCTCGGATCCTTCTGATTACCAGCCTCGTTTAGCATGACCGACCAATTTGACCAACTCCACCATAATCAACTTTAATCAATCTGTTTAATTTCCTCTTACGAGGGCACTTTCGTCTACATTCGAGTCGAGCATCACTAATCGTAAACGTAGTTCATCTCGTTTCGTCAACATGTAAGTCTGAGGGCGTAAATCTCTCTTTTATTCATTGTTATTCATTTTTTGTAATCATATTGTAAGATTTATGTCGAAAATATAATTAAAACCGATTTCTAAAACCCTTTGTTTAAAACTCCTTTTACGGATTATCAGAGGACAACCGTCGAGAAAGGACGCAGAAGCTGCTGCGCCTCTTCGAAGGGACGTAGTACCTGCTGCGCCTCTTCGTGAGGCTGCCGCAGTTCCTGCTTCCTTTCTTCTTCCTTCATCTTTGGCTGATTCGTTTGTTTTTCGTTTGTTTTCATTTGTTCCTTGTTTTAATATAACAATCTGAACATAATAATTTGACATATAAATTGTTCATCATCATTAACATATAGTTCATCTCATTAATTCCCGACTTAAATCCCAAGTGATTAATATTTGCGGGTTTTCGTCACAAAAGTCAAACCGGGTTGTAGAAATTCGATTCATTCATATTGGGTTTCTGTAATTCGATCTTTGATATATTGTCACATGTTTATTATCATATTTATCATTAGTCCGTCATTAGTTCATCATATTTAACCTAATTAATTTGTTTAGTTTCTAATTTGTTAATTAATCCTTATTAATCTTGTAATAATTCGTCCTAATTAGTTTCATCCATGTTTATTGCTTTCATGACCGTTAAATCGCATGTAAATAATCTGATAATCACTTTCAACTGAGTCAAATAATATAATAAAGCATTAAAATCACCTACGAATATTAACGACTTGCAAATCCGGCTTCACAGCCAGAACTGAGCCAAGGAACTGACGCAGTGACTGATGCGCCTCTTCCAGAGGGCGCAGCTCTGCTGCACCTGGTCCTGGTTGATTTCTGTCTCTGAACTCCCATTTTGCCTTGACTTAATTTATTAGTTTACGTATTTAATTAACTATTATTCGTATTATCACCTAATAATCTGTTCGTTAATTTATTTATTCTTTCTTTTCCAAATTATCCGTTTTAGAGGTATTTTCGACATAAATCATTAAACCCGATGTAATTATTGTAATTTTCATTATTGTATTTTTCCATTATTGTATTCATCATTGTACCTTTTTATTGCTTGTATGCTTTCACATGTAATTGAACTTAAATCCCGATTCGACCTAATTGTATGCTAAATTAATTGTTTACCGACTTAGTATAAATTCTCACATGTTAAGATTAAAACGTTGGATGTTGCATTGTATGCATATAATCGACAATTTATCAAGTATAGACGATTTTCCCTAATCATTAGTAGAGGCCGCTATCGAGGCGGGCGGGATTAGGTGTTCGATCAAAAGAGCTTCCTAATACGTACCCTCACCGCTTACTCCAGATCTCTGTGAACTTCCGTCTTCATTGGCATCCACGAGAGTCATTCTAGACATAGAATGCTAAGGGTAACGAGTTCTTGGTGTTCATGTCACTACTTTGTGTCTTGACATAACATGAGGTATTCGAACGGTTTCAAATTTTCCACAATAAATTGGTGGCGACTCCACAAATGCAAACGCTTGTTTCCCAAGCGCCCCCGTGGCCCATTGTCCACAGTTTGGCGATTCCGCTGGGATGGACTTTGATGCTCTCTGAGTTACGGCCACAGTTTAGCGACTCCGTTGGTTGTCTTGATCATTCGCAGGCACGAAAAGTGATGGAAGAAGTCCATGATGGAGAATGCGGCCCTCACATGAGTGGACCCATGATGGCAAATAAAATCACATGTTTAGGATATTATTGGACCACGATGGAATCTGATTGCATCAAATATGTGAGACGTTGCCATAATTGCCAGATCTTCGGGAATGTGCAACATGTCCCTCCCTCATTGCTTTACACCATGATATCTCCCTGGCCATTTTCTACTTGGGGAATTGACATCATCGGCAAGATCACTCCAGCCGGAACAGGAGGTCACTGTTTTATCCTAGTAGCAATCGATTACTTCACCAAGTGGGTAGAAGCAGCGTCCTACACCAGTCTTACAGCCAAGAACGTGGCAAAGTTCATACAAACCAATATCATCTGCCGATATGGTTGCCCACATAATATCATCAGTGATAATGGATGACATTTCCAAGCTCAGACTGAGCAATTGCTAGCCAAGTACAAAATCAGGCATTACCACTCCTCGCCATATAGACCACAAACCAATGGCGCGGTAGAGGCAGCGAACAAAAACGTTGTCACAATTCTCAAGAAAATGATTGACAACTATAGAGATTGGCCGAGCAAGATATCCTTTGCTTTATGGGATACCGTACATCCGTTAGGACACCCACTGGGGCTACTCCTTTCTATTTGACCTACGGCATGGAAGCCGTACAACCAGTCGAGCTAGAAATACCATCCTTGCGTATTTTACTTGAAAGTCAAATACCCGAAGCCGATTGGAAGAGGGATAGATATGAAGAACTCATCCTCCTGGATGAACGAAGGTTACGTGCATTACATAATATACAGACATATCAGGCGCGTATCAAACGAGCCTTCAACAAAAGGGTTAAGCCAAGGAACATCAAGGAAGGAGACTTCGTCCTCAAATCCATTAGGGCTCTTTTACCTGTCGATCCACGAGGAAAATTCAAACCCAATTGAGCCGGGCCATTCCTAGTCAAGTCCATACTTCCAGGGGGTGCGATTAGGATCACAGACCTAGACGGGAACGAATTTACCAACCCAACAAACCTTGACCAATTAAAACGTTATTATGCCTAGAATAGAAGCAAAAACGTGCCTCACGTAACCTCACGTGTCGCTCTTGTGACACGAAATAAACAGCCCCTGGCCAAGCTGAATCAAGCTAATGTCATCTTGGTCTTGCATTTTGATAATTTGTAATTCTCATATCATCAAATAAACTAAATTGCATTTTCGGAGTAAGTAAAGCACATGCTTATTTTCTAATGTTCATTACAAGCTCTTACTTAGAACAATTATTCTTTTACATTTACTCGAACTACGCGCAAGGGTTTGATTTCATTTTTTAATGAATACGTAGGCAATCCTTCACGGGATACAACCCACTTAATCGCCTTAAATGTAAATAGAAGGACATTTGCAAATGCATTTGAAATTCGACAAGAATAATGAAAAGAAAACCACAACGGTTTCATAACCAATCAACCTCTTTTATTTCATTCATAATAATAATACGTTATATAATAAAATCATAATAAAAATAAATAGGCTAGGATTCTAAAAACCCCACCTTCTTATTACAATAATAATAATAATAATAATAATAATAATAATAATAAAAGACATAGGCTACTCTTCCATTTTCCCTTTGCCTTTGTCATTTTTATCATACTTCTTGTCGCGACCTCGAGCTGGACGCTCCTGTGCCACTTCCGACCTAATCACCAATGGTCTCTCTCGTGGTCTCGCTTTGCCATTCTTGCCAACCACCATCTCTACAGCAGGAGAAGTCTTCGGTCTCTTCGAAGGATGAACAACTCGAAACCCGGCTTCTTCCTCTCCCTCAGTCAGATGCTTCTCCGTCTCCTTCTCCACCTTGCGAACCTTGTAGTCAACAGGTTCACGCTTCCTCAGTCTCTCGCGTTCCTCCGGAGTAGCAGCTTTCCTCCACCGCATATAGGAATCCGACACCCATAGAGCACTGACAGAAGAATTCAAGAACCAAATGTTCCTCTGAGGCCATTTGATGGCCCACTCTCTTCGACTCTCCGTAGTAAGCGCCACGACAGTCTGCGGGACAGTGTCAAGCTTGGGGATCATCTGCTTCAATCTAACCTGCCTCATCAACCTCTCCGGTAAGATGCATATCATAAACTCCAAGCCGGGAATGCGAACAGCTAGGGTAGGATCCAGGGAAGATACTCCAGTGACAGATTTGAGGTGCCACAATGGTACGATCCATCTAATTAAGGGGCCATCTTCACTCTTCAACTTATTTTCCCAGTAGTTGCACACTCAAGTGAAGTCCACCATGTAAAGTCTGGTCCTCATTGCAATCGAACGAGCATGGTAAGAAGGAACATTAGCAGGGGGCTCGATCAATCGAAGACGCTCCATAAGCCAAACCTACCAAAAGCAGATATTAGAAATAAAAAATAAAAAGAACGAAAAAAAAAATGAAACAAAAATAAGAAGAAAGAAAAAGTTTCTTTTACCTGCAAAATAATGGGACTTCCCAGATAAGGTAAGTCGTGATTGGCTTTCCTGGTATCTAAGCCCAATAGGATCTCTCCTAAACACAGACAAGCTGGGTTCCTGCGCAGCTCCATTTGCTCAATCAGGCTCAAAAGACGAGGGTCGCCCCTCATGTCCTCATCGACGTGCCCTTGAAGGACATATACATGCAATAGGCAAAACCCGAATGCCCTTCGCCTTGCAACATAAGAAACAGTAGGATCGGCCTTATTGATGAAGCGATCGATGAAATCCAACATTCACACTCCTTTAGAAGTCACAAGACGGTCAACATCAACTCGGGCCAATCCAAGCAAGTCTCTAAACTTATTCTTATACCCTTGAGAAGTGAAGGGAATAGCAGGCAAATGTACCGGATCCCAACCACCAATCGCAGCAATCTCCTCAAGAAATGGGCAAATGTCGCCTCTAGGAAAGGCAAATACGTGATGATTCGGGTCTCAATAGTCAAGACAAGCATCGAGAAACGGGTTGACTACCTTGATCAACTTCAAGCTCAAAAGTGCTCCAAAATTATAAGCACCAATGTCATATTTCTCCACACTAGAGAACTCATTTGTCCATTCTTTTAGACGAATTTCAAGAGTATTCATGATGTAGGCTTATTTTGAGAGTTTTGTGTAATAAGACGAAGAAACACGGAAGAATTATGTGAACAAAACCTCCTTCGACGTCTTTATTTATACTAAAATTTGTTTCCTAAAATCCGTCAGAACGGACGCACTGGGGAACAGGTGCAGCAGGTGCTGCGCCTCTTCGAAGGGACGCAGCTCTTGCTGCGCCTCTTCCTCAGCTGTTTTTCTGTGATTTTCCGCGTTGGATCTTTCCTAAATTCCTCAACGAATAATTTCCTATTCATACAGGTTATTATTTTGGTAAATGCGTCAAGTTACCATATTTCGTGTTTCCTAATTTCACGGGCACGCATCTAGAGACGATATCGACATTTTCGTCATTTTAGCACACTTATACATTCCTTTTTAGTTTTCTTTTTGGGGAATCATTTCACCAATTTAATTTCATTTATTCTTTTTTACATTTTGTTATTTAATTTCATTATATCATTTTTCGAACTTTACCTCTTTTCTTTTGGGGAAATCATTTCACTCTCCACATCAAACTTACATGTTTTTATTTTTTCTTTTTTTAGGGTGTAACCCTCCCTACCGCCCGGTCATTTCCGACCAAATTTTTGCATTTTTGCCATTTCCGACCAAAATTTTGAATTTCTGGTCATACTTTTTGCATTTTCGAGTCATTGTTTTGCGCTAATTTAGGCCACATGTACAAATATATGTTCTGTGTGATTTCTGTGTAAATTTTGGAAGCATGACGGCGTAAACCGTCATCTACCAAACCTGTTCAAAGCTAACCTGCAGGTACAACAAAGCAACCCAGCAGCAAAGGCACTCAGGCCGTCATGTATACGATCAAAAAGGGATATGTACACCAACCTGGGAGCTCGAGCCCCAAAACAAAATCCAAATGGCCGAAAATGTACAAATGTACAAAAATACAGCCAAAAACAAGAAACAACAAGAAAGCTACTGCTCGTCGCCGTCTAGCTCAGCAACTCTCGCCTCGAGAGCAGCAACCTCGGCATCACGAACCTCGAGCTCCCTCAGCAGGCGAGCCGTCTCCTCTCGGGACTGAGCAAGCTCTCGCTCCAGCTCGCGCTCCCTCTGCAAACGACAAAACTGACTCATGTCAATCATTTCAAGCATAAAGGAAAATTAGAAAACTCAAAAAATAAAGTAAACAGAAGGTTCATACCTGACGTCCTCGGCCACCAGCAAGTGCCTCGACGGCAGTAGCCCGCAGCCGGTTGGCTACCCTCCACAAAGCCACGAACCGGGATGGCGCGACCTGCATATCAAAAGGAAAATGTTTAGCAATTGAGCAAACTCGAGCAAATGTGTTATTACACGAAAACTATATAGACTAGAAGACTCACCCTCCGGATCAGATGCTGCCAATCGTCCAGGCCAGCATCTCTCACCGCCACGTCAAAGTCACGTAGCTCGGAGATCGTCGTCATTCCCGTCGTGTCGGTGTACTCAAGGGTCTCGGGGTAATCTATGGGCTCGATGCCCGCCGCCTCGACCTCCTGCAAAGTCAGATGATTTCCGTTAACCGATGATATTTCATCGTATGCTCAAAAAATCAAGAATGAAAGAGGGCAAAGCACTTACCACAACCGGCCAGTACGCCAACCTCCCGTAGAGGAACGCCAAGTAGTCCTCACCAGGAAGGAAGAGGGCGTCGCCACTGACGCCAGCCAGGCCAGCCTCCCTCTCAGCCTCAGAAGGCTCCCTAAACATCGTCCGAGGAGGATTGATGGGAACCGTCAAGACTTCCCGAGAGCACTGACAAGCCAAGCGCTCACCCAAGTACCACACGGGACCCATCGACGTCCTCAGCAGCAGCCGGCTCGAGCTCCTAGGTCGAAGGACCTCAGCCACGAAAGGAGGAGCGCCAGCGTACTCCTCCCAAGGCCTAGGCACCCACTTGAAAAGAAAACGAAGGGTCATTATTATGATCAGTTCTAAAAATAGAGAAAGAAAACACAGTCAAAGGTAAGGTGAAATACTTACCCCGTCCAGCTGAAGGGCGTTCACCTCCCGCCGACAGACGACGTGGAAGGAACGCCGACTCCTCGTGCGACACATCACCCAATCCATCACGATGGGATAGGCCTTCTCCACCGGCTCCGTCCTCTTGGGCGCGAGGCCCGGAAAGTAGGAGTACACCCACGCCTGTAAATCAAGATAATCAGCAACGATCTTTCGTGACTTGGTAAGAAAAAGAAATGATCTTTCATGAGAAGAAGTGAAGGTTCATACCTCCAACATCAGTCTAGGGCCGACAGAAGCAGGAGAAGTTCCCTTCTCCATCAACTCCGGACGTACCATGGCCTCATAAAGCGGATGAGGACCGCAAAACCAGCAGTGACCCAGTCCCAATGGCCTAGGGAGCTCAGGTCAGAAAGAAAGGGAAGAAGCTTCGTCGAAAGCCTCTCTCCCTTGTCTCCGAGATAAATCAAAGACAAGAACCACCAGAGCCACAAGCGGACTCCATGCTCTACAGTGCAGGGAGGAGGAGCCGTCTCCCTCCCCTCGATCACTACCAACGCTGGGGTCTTCCCCGCGAAGTAGTCCCGCACATAAGAACTAGGCACCAAGCCAGGTACCGCAGCCGCCTTCGGTGCCAAATTCCAGCCGATCAACCTCCTGGCCTCCATCGAGTCAACCGTCATGGCCGTCTCTGGCCACTCCACCACCTCAGTCCCACACGGCAGACCGGAAATCATGCCGTAGTCCTCCAAAGTGACCCCCACCTCACCAAAAGGCATGTGAAACGTGGACGTCGTGTCCCAAAACCGGTCCAAGAAAGCTCGGACGAGACTGAGGTTAGCCCAAAGCTTCCTCCTCGCAATATCCCTCCAGGCCTGCACCAAGGCACCGAACGCTCCCCGTTCGATCATGGCATGCTCGTCAGCCGACAACCTCTCGTAGCACCCCATCGCCGTCGTGTAGCCCGAGAACGACCCGATGTTCCCGGCCTCCTATGTTGATTTGAAACAAAAGCTATCTTTAACTCAAATGAAGAAGAAAAGAAATGACAAACAGAAATGAAAGAAGATGAATGAAGAGTGATGAATCCTATTTACCAAGCTCTTCACCGTCCTGTAGGACAGGTGACCCTCTGCAGCCCAGAGCACGTGCCTACTGTCCCAGGTCTCTACCCACGCAGATGCTCCCCTTAGCTGGCAACCACCTCGTCCAACGTTGGCCCGTCTTGGGGCCTCCTCCTCCTCAGCAGCCTCCTCCTCTAGGACCTCGTCCTCAGCAGCCATCACCGCAGCGGTGAAAGCCTCCTCCAACGCCTCCTCAAGCACCTGAGAAGGGTCAACAGCAGTGTCCACATCCATAAGAGCCCTCCCAGACGTAGAAGCCCCGTCACCTCCAAAGTTAAAGTAAATTTAGGCCGCGTCAAGTGACGACAAGCCTTGATTAGGCCCCGTCACCTCTTTTCTCGCCATCTTTGGCAACTTTCCCACAAACCCGTCCGCTCATGTGGTAATTTGGGTCAAGTTAAGCCTAAGTTGAAGCCTAGTCATGGGTTCGAGTCGGAATTTCGGCAGCATTTCGTTATAACGGCGATTATGCCCTAAGAAAAGTGTCCTGGAAAAGCCGTCACAAACCAAAACTCCGAGATGGTAGGAAGTTTACCCATCATACAAGGATTCCAAATATCAAGTTTTGTCACAAATGGGCAATCCTAAGGCTATTTTCGAAGCGATTTACGGTTTAGTTGTGATACCGTCTCAATTTCACTCAAATGCTCAAAACTTAACGAAAATTCGAAACAAATACATGGTTATGATCCTTATGTTACCAATTGGCCATTTACAAAATGAATTTGGCAAGGCAAAATCATTTGGGGGAAAAGCCCCAAATTTTCGACTAATTAGGGTCGAAAACCCTAATTTTGTCGATCCCATTTGAGCAAATGCGGAAGATAAATGCAAGATTGATACACATACCTCGATTAGTCATGGCAAATGCAAGCTTTTGGATCAAATTTTGACGGAAATGGTTGGAATTTGAGAGAGTAATTGAGATTTTATGTTTCGAAATAATGAAATGAAACCCCTGTTTCATCGGGTTTTTACGCAGGAAAGACACGCCCAGGAATAGACGCAGCTGGTGCTACGCCTCTTCCAAGGGACGCAGCTCTTGCTGCGCTTCTTCCTCAGCTTCCCTTCATACGAGTTTTCAAAAATTCGTTATGAGTTCGTTATTTTTGTGGGCCCATATTTAGTGCGCCTCTTCCTTGATGCTACATCACATATTTGGTCCGTTTGACAAATGTTCTTCGCCCGGATCCACATCTTCCAAGCCAACAACAAATTATCGCGTTATTTTTTTTTTACCCAAGGCCTAGCTTGCCACAACGAGCATTCCTTCTTTCACAGGTGTTTCGACACGCCTTTATTCTGTTCCCCAGCGAGAGTACACGGATAGACATTCCCTCTCGAGACATGGAGATCAGTTCCCGATTATGTTCCCCCAGCGAGAGGACATGGATAAACTTTCCCTCTCGAGACATGGAGATCAGTTCCCGCTTATGTTCCCCGAGCGAGAGTTCACGACCGACCGTCACTTCCTCTCGAGACATGGAGATCAGCATCGACCCCAAATTCTTCCGAAGTTTGTTTGAAGCTGAACACAAGCAGATTTCTCCTAGCACTTCCAGATTGTGTCCTGCTGTCTTCTCCCAATATCGCGTTTTGTTTTCCTTGGAGTTCCAAGGAATTTCAGGTATGGTCTTTTCTTATGGCTGGCGATCCTCCTTACGTAGTCTAGTGGACTTTAAACGATCCTCCCCGATAGTCGCCAGACTCTAAAATGTTCCCGACGACAGGTCCTTGGTTCAGACCCCTTGAGCCGCCTCGCGTCGCTTTAGTCGTCAGGTTGTAATCTTCGATTGACCTGATGGCTATACTTTGACTTTCGCCTTGTCCAAGCCTCAGTCAAAATGGGGGCTCTGTAGATACCTCATTTCTGCATCTCCCGCAAACCACCCGGTGATGATTGGGCCGCATGTTTGGTACGCGGAACGATTTGTGATAGTTCGTAAGTTTATCATCAAGTGATCGCTCAAACATTTATGTCTACGTCTTAAATGTCATCTACGTGCCGATATGGTCGTTTTGGCAGTAATTAGAGTACATTTGGAGTACGGGCCTAAAACCGTCTACATTTTCTAACAACCATTAAAATGCCGAGTCGGAATATTCTGGAATGTTCCAGATATTTCTATTCCATATTTTATAAATCTTTTAATCTTTGTAGATACCTCATTTCTGCACCTCCCGCAAACCACCCGGTGATGATTGGGCCGCATGTTTGGTACGCGGAACGATTTGTGACAGTTCGTAAGTTTATCGTCAAGTGATCGCTCAAACATTTATGTCTACCTCTTAAATGTCATCTACGTGCCGATACGGTCGTTTTGGCAGTAATTAGAGTACATTTGGAGTCCGGGGCTAAAACCGTCTTCATTTTCTGACAACCATTAAAATGCCGAGTCGGAATATTCTGGAATGTTCCGGATTTTTCTAATCCATATTTTATAAATCTTTTCCAATCTTTTAATCTTTGGTAAGCAGTTTCCCGTAATATTCACATAAAATATTAAGGAAAACCAAATTATTCCGTTATTCCATAAACTAAACACGGAAATCTTTCTTTCGCGGGAAGAAACCACTTGGGAATAGACGCAGCAAGTGCTGCGCCTCTTCCAAGAGACGTAGTGCCTGCTGCGCCTCTTCCCAAGTCCTTTTCTGCATATTTTTTCGTATCTTTTCTTATCTTTTCGAGATTCACTTCCAAAGTTTCTCCGAAAAACCCTACTTCCTCCACGTGATTAGTACAAATATAGACCTTCGGTCTCACATATTTCTCACGCGAGTGTCCGCCCTTCTCTTCTCCCTTTGCATTCTAGACCACGTTCTTACTTATTGGCGTCTACGTGCTTGAACTTTCGACTACGTAAGCTCGGATCCTTCTGAGTACCAGCCTCGTTTTGCATGACCGACCAATTTGACCAACTCCACCATAATCAACTTTAATCAATCTGTTTAATTTTCTCTTACGAGGGCACTTTCGTCTACATTCGAGTCGAGCATCACTAATCGTAAACTTAGTTCATCTCGTTTCGTCAACATGTAAGTCTGAGAGTGTAAATCTCTCTTTTATTCATTGTTATTCATTTTTTGTAATCATATTGTAAGATTCATGTCGAAAATACAATTAAAACCGATTTCTAAAATCCTTTGTTTAAGACCCTTTTTTACGGATTATCAGAGGACAACCGTCGAGAAAGGACGTAGCAACTGCTGCGCCTCTTCGAAGGGACGTAGTACCTGCTGCGCCTCTTCGTGAGGCTGCCGCAGTTCCTGCTTCCTTTCTTCTTCCTTCGTCTTTCGTTGATTCATTTGTTTTCATTTGTTCCTTGTTTTAATATAACAATCTGAACATAATAATTTGACATATAAATTGTTCATCATCATTAACATATAGTTCATCTCATTAATTCCCGACTTAAATCCTAAGTAACCAATATTTGCGGGTTTTCGTCATTAAAGTCAAACCGGGTTGTAGAAATTCGATTCATTCATTTTGAGTTTCAGGAATTCGACCTTTGATATATTTCCATCTGTTTATTATCATATTCATCATTAGTCCGTCATTAATTCATCATATTTAACCTAATTAATTTGTTTAGTTTCTAATTTTTTTATATCTCATTAACCTTGTAATAATTCGTCCTAATGAATTTCATCCATGTTTATTGATTTCATGACCGTTAATCACATTTAAATAATCTGCTAATCACTTTCATCCGAGTCAAAGAATATAATCAATCATTAAATTAACCAACGAACATTATCGATTTGCAATTCCGGCTTCACAGCCAGAACTGGGCCAAGGAACAGACGCAGCGACCGCTGCGCCTGTTCCTGGTTGATTTCTGCCTCTGAACTCCCGTTTTGCCTTGACCTAGTTTTAGCTTACGTATTTAATTAACTATTATTTGTATCATCACCTGATATTCTGTTCGTTCATTTATTTATTCTTTCTTTTCCCAAATTATCCGTTTTAAAGGTATTTTCGACATAAATCATTAAACCCGATGTAATTTTTGTAATTTTCATTATAGTAATTTTTCGTTTATTGTATATATCATTGTACCTTTTTATTGCTTGTATGCTTTCACATGTAATTGAACTTAAATCCCGATTCGACCTAATTGTATGCTAAATTAATTGTTTACCGACTTAGTATTAATTTTCACATGTTAGGATTAAAACATTGGATGTTGCATTGCATGCATATAATCGACAATATATCAAGTATAGACGATTTTCCCTAATCATTAGTAGAGGCCGCTATCGAGGCGGGCGGGATTAGGTATTCGATCAAAAGAGCTTCCTAATACGTACCCTCGCCTCTTACTCCAGATCTCTGTGAACCTCCGTGTTCAATGGCATCCACGAGAGTCATTCTAGACATAGAATGCTAAGGGTAACGAGTTCTTGGTGTTCATGTCACTACTTTGTGTCTTGACATGGCACGAGGTATTCGAACGGTTTCCAATTTTCCACAATAAATTGGTGGCGACTCCACAAATGCAAACGCTTGTTTCCCAAGCGCCCCCGTGGCCCATTGTCCACAGTTTAGCGACTCTGCTGGGGATAATACACTTACGTGTAGCCAAAAGGGTGAAACTTGAACAAGGTTAGGGAATAGTTTATACAAGACAATTGTCGGTTTTCATAACTCAGTCTTCCTAGATCGTTTCATTCGGCCTTCTTAGGCCGAACCCAACCCATTCAACCAATCGTCCCGTCTAAACGGTCCTAATTCTTATTTGGGCATAAGTATGGATAGCGATTGACGTCATCCATACCATGGTACTTACTCTTGTTTGTATCAAGGACATTCACTACTTGAGGAAATGGACTAGGAATCGGCCTTACTCTTGTTTGGTACGAGCCTCTCCACAGACTTAAGGTTTGATTGTTCGGTATGGCAACCCACCCTTTAAACCAAAACCCGTTTAAATGCACTCAGCATCCCATTATAATGCTTGTATATTGTTTGTACCATACGTGATCAGCCTTTTCTAAACAAAACCATGACGATTTTTGTAAAGTTCAAAATCCTTCTTTAACATGTAAAATTTCGAACTTGGGCCTAATGTTAGTGCAAAACAAGCCGAAACTCTGTCCAATTGTCGAGTCAAAATTCGGGCCTCAAAACCCATTTCAAAACTTCACTTCTAGTCCACTCCTAAAACTACACTAAAGTTGACAAGGACCAACATTTTTCAAACTTTGTCATTTCCTCAAAACTCACTGACACAAGTGGCACACTCCCACTTCACAAGTCAAAACATTTCTTTTCAAGTAAGTGTGCTAGAGTGGTCGATCGTGTTTTGATTCATCGTCGATCTCTTATTCAGTTTCCAAGATGCCTGAAACAAGCGACGCGAACTTCAATCAACTCCATAATAGTAATGATCAAATCCTAACCGTGCTAGCTCGTCTCCAAGTTACTCAAGACCAAGTGTATGATCGCCTTGACACCATTGAGGGCCGAATATATGCCGTGGAAACAAGGATGCTTCCTCGAGAAAGTGAAATCGCTGATGACTTCGTGAATGACTTCGGGGATGGAAACCCTCCCATGGGTATGATTACAGCTGAGAAACGACTCCAATACTTAGAGGAGCAACTGATGTATCTTAAAGGGGATGATATTTATAGGGAGAATAATCGCAAGTATGAGGCCGTAAGTTCCAAGTTGCCAACCACCTTCAACATGATGGATATCCCTAAATTCAAGGGGCATGAAAACCCTTTGAACCATATCCGTGCCTTCAAGGATTACATGTCTATCAAAGGCATTAAACCCGAGATGTTCTTAAGGATCTTTCCTTCATCTCTTGACACCATCCCAAAACAATGGTTCTATTCTCTAGAGCACAAGAAAATCGCTACTTGGGACGATGCTGCAATCGAGTTTGCTAAACTATATGCGGATAATGCTGAAATCCAAAACTCCGAGATGGTAGGAAGTTTACCCATCATACAAGGATTCCAAATATCAAGTTTCGTCACAGATGTGCAATCCTAAGGCTATTTTCGAAGCGATTTACGGTTTAATTGTGAAACCGTCTCAATTTCACTCCAATGCTCAAAACTTAACGAAAATTCGAAACAAATACATGGTTATGATCCTTATGTTACCAATTGGCCATTTACAAAATGAATTTGGCAAGGCAAAATCATTTGGGGGAAAAGGCCCAAATTTTCGACTAATTAGGGTCGAAAACCCTAATTTTGTCGATCCCATTTGAGCAAATGCGGAAGATAAATGCAAGATTGATACACATACCTCGATTAGTCATGGCAAATGCAAGCTTTTGGATCAAATTTTGACGGAAATGGTTGGAATTTGAGAGAGTAATTGAGATTTTATGTTTCGAAATAATGAAATGAAACCCCTGTTTCATCGGGTTTTAACGCAGGAAAGACACGCCCAGGAATAGACGCAGCAGGTGCTGCGCCTCTTCCAAGGGACGCAGCTCTTCCTGCGCTTCTTCCTCAGCTTCCCTTCATACGATTTTTCAAAAATTCGTTATGAGTTCGTTATTTTTGTGGGCCCATATTTAGTGCGCCTCTTCCTTGATGCTACATCACATATTTGGTCCGTTTGTCGCATGTTCTTCGCCCGGATCCACATCTTCCAAGCCAACAACAAATTATGGCCTTATTTTTTTTTACCCAAGACCTAGCTTGCCACAACGAGCATTCCTTCTTTCACAGGTATTTCGACACGCCTTTATTCTGTTCCCCAGCGAGAGTACACGGATAGACATTCCCTCTCGAGACATGGAGATCAGTTCCCGATTCTGTTCCCCCAGCGAGAGTACACGGATAGACTTTCCCTCTCGAGACATGGAGATCAGTTCCCGCTTATGTTCCCCGAGCGAGAGTTCACGACCGACAGTCACTTCCTCTCGAGACATGGAGAACAGCATCGACCCCAAATTCTTCCGAAGTTTGTTTGAAGCTGAACACAAGCAGATTTCTCCCAGCAGTTCCAGATTGTGTCCTGCTGTCTTCTCCCAATATCGCGTTTTGTTTTCCTTGGAGTTCCAAGGAATTTCAGGTATGGTCTTTTCTTATGGCTGGCGATCCTCCTTACGTAGTCTAATGGACTTTAAACGATCCTCCCCGATAGTCGCCAGACTCTAAAATGTTCCCGACGGCAGGTCCTTGGTTCAGACCCCTTGAGCCGCCTCGCGTCGCCTTAGTCGTCAGGTTGTAATTTTCGATTGAACTGATGGCTAGACTTTGACTTTCGCCTTGTCCAAGCCTCAGTCAAAGTGGGGGCTCTGTAGATACCTCATTTCTGCATCTCCCGCAAACCACCCGGTGATGATAAGGCCGCATGTTTGGTACGCGGAACGATTTGTGACAGTTTGTAAGTTTATCATCAAGTGATCGCTCAAACATTTATGTCTACCTCGTAAATGTCATCTACGTGCCGATATGGTCGTTTTGGCAGTAATTAGAGTACATTTGGAGTACGGGCCTAAAACCGTCTACATTTTCTGACAACCATTAAAATGCCGAGTCGGAATATTCTGGAATGTTCCGGATATTTCTATTCCATATTTTATAAATCTTTTAATCTTTGTAGATACCTCATTTCTGCACCTCCCGCAAACCACCCGGTAATGATTAGGCCGCATGTTTGGTACGCGGAACGATTTGTGACAGTTTGTAAGTTTATCGTCAAGTGATCGCTCAAACATTTATGTCTACCTCTTAAATGTCATCTACGTGCCGATACGGTCGTTTTGGCAGTAATTAGAGTACATTTGGAGTCCGGGCCTAAAACCGTCTTCATTTTCTGACAACCATTAAAATGCCGAGTCGGAATATTCTGGAATCTTCCGGATTTTTCTATTCCATATTTTATAAATCTTTTCCAATCTTTTAATCTTTGGTAAACAATTTCCCGTAATATTCACACAAAATATTAAGGAAAACCAAATTATTCCGTTATTCCATAAACTAAACACGGAAATCTTTCTTCCGCAGGAAGAAACCACTTGGGAATAGACGCAGCAAGTGCTGCGCCTCTTCCAAGAGACGCAGCGTTTCGCCGCGCCTCTTCCCAAGTCCTTTTCTGCGTATTTTTTCGTATCTTTTCATATCTTTTCGAGATTCACTTCCAAAGTTTCTCCGAAAAACCCTACTTCCTCCACGTGATTAGTACAAATATAGACCTTCGGTCTCACATATTTCTCACGCGAGTGTCCGCCCTTCTCTTGTCCCTTTGTATTCTAGACCACGTTCTTACTTATTGGCGTCTACGTGCTTGAACTTTCGACCACGTAAGCTCGGATCCTTCTGAGTACCAGCCTCGTTTTGCATGACCGACCAATTTGACCAACTCCACCATAATCAACTTTAATCAATCTGTTTAATTTCCTCTTACGAGGGCACTTTCGTCTACATTCGAGTCGAGCATCACTAATCGTAAACTTAGTTCATCTCGTTTCGTCAACATGTAAGTCTGAGAGTGTAAATCTCTCTTTTATTCATTGTTATTCATTTTTTGTAATCATATTGTAAGATTCATGTCGAAAATACAATTAAAACCGATTTCTAAAACCCTTTGTTTAAGACCCTTTTTTTACGGATTATCAGAGGACAACCGTCGAGAAAGGACGCAGCAACTGCTGCGCCTCTTCGAAGGGACGTAGTACCTGCTGCGCCTCTTCGTGAGGATGCCGCAGTTCCTGCTTCCTTTCTTCTTCCTTCGTCTTTCGTTGATTCATTTGTTTTCATTTATTCCTTGTTTTAATATAACAATCGGAACATAATAATTTGACATATAAATTGTTCATCATCATTAACATATAGTTCATCTCATTAATTCCCGACTTAAATCCCAAGTAACCAATATTTGCGGGTTTTCGTCATTAAAGTCAAACCGGGTTGTAGAAATTCGATTCATTCATTTTGAGTTTCTGGAATTCGACCTTTGATATATTTCCATCTGTTTATTATCATATTCATCATTAGTCCGTCATTAATTCATCATATTTAACCTAATTAATTTGTTTAGTTTCTAATTTTTTTATATCTCATTAACCTTGTAATAATTCGTCCTAATTAGTTTCATCCATGTTTATTGATTTCATGACCGTTAATCGCATTTAAATAATCTGCTAATCACTTTCATCCGAGTCAAAGAATATAATCAATCATTAAATTAACCAACGAACATTATCGATTTGCAATTCCGGCTTCACAGCCAGAACTGAGCCAAGGAACAGACGCAGCGACTGCTGCGCCTCTTCCAGAGGGCGCAGCTCTGCTGCGCCTGTTCCTGGTTGATTTCTGTCTCTGAACTCCCATTTTGCCTTGACCTAGTTTTAGCTTACGTATTTAATTAACTATTATTTGTATCATCACCTGGTATTCTGTTCGTTCATTTATTTATTCTTTCTTTTCCCAAATTATCCGTTTTAAAGGTATTTTCGACATAAATCATTAAACCCGATGTAATTTTTGTAATTTTCATTATTGTAATTTTTCCTTTATTGTATATATCATTGTACCTTTTTATTGCTTGTATGCTTTCACATGTAATTGAACTTAAATCCCGATTCGACCTAATTGTATGCTAAATTAATTGTTTACCGACTTAGTATTAATTCTCACATGTTAGGATTAAAACATTGGATGTTGCATTGCATGCATATAATCGACAATATATCAAGTATAGACGATTTTCCCTAATCATTAGTAGAGGCCGCTATCGAGGCGGGCGGGATTAGGTATTCGATCAAAAGAGCTTCCTAATACGTACCCTCGCCCCTTACTCCAGATCTCTGTGAACCTCCATGTTCAATGACATCCACGAGAGTCATTCTAGACATAGAATGCTAAGGGTAACGAGTTCTTGGTGTTCATGTCACTACTTTGTGTCTTGACATGGCACGAGGTATTCGAACGGTTTCCAATTTTCCACAATAAATTGGTGGCGACTCCACAAATGCAAACGCTTGTTTCCCAAGCGCCCCCGTGGCCCATTGTCCACAGTTTGGCGACTCTGCTGGGGATAATACACTTACGTGTAGCCAAAAGGGTGAAACTTGAACAAGGTTAGGGAATAGTTTGTACAAGACAATTGTCGGTTTTCATAACTCGGTCTTCCTAGATCGTTTCATTCGGCTTTCTTAGGCCCAACCCAACCCATTCGACCAATCGTCCCGTCTAAACGGTCCTAATTCTTATTTGGGCCTAAGGATGGATAGCGATTGACGTCATCCATACCATGGTACTTACTCTTGTTTGTATCAAGGACATTCACTACTTGAGGAAATGGACTAGGAATCGGCCTTACTCTTGTTTGGTACGAGCCTCTCCACAGACTTAGGGTTTGATTGTTCGGTATGGCAACCCACCCTTTAAACCAAAACCCGTTTAAATGCACTCAGCATCCCGTTATAATGCTTGTATATTGTTTGTACCATACGTGATCAGCCTTTTCTAAACAAAACCATGACGATTTTTGAAAAGTTCAAAATCCTTCTTTAACATGTTCAAAACTTCACTTCGAGTCCACTCCTAAAACTACACTAAAGTTGACTAGGACCAACATTTTTCAAACTTTGTCATTTCCTCAAAACTCACTGACACAAGTGGCACACTCCCACTTCACAAGTCAAAACATTTCTTTTCAAGTAAGTGTGCTAGAGTGGTCGATCGTGTTTTGATTCACCGTCGATCTCTTATTCAGTTTCCAAGATGCCTGAAACAAGCGACGCGAACTTCAATCAACTCCAGAATAGTAATGATCAAATCCTAACCGCGCTAGCTCGTCTCCAAGTTACTCAAGACCAAGTGTATGATCGCCTTGACACCATTGAGAGCCGAATATATGCCGTGGAAACAAGGATGCCTCCTCGAGAAAGTGAAATCGCTGATGACTTCGTGAATGACTTCGGGGATGGAAACCCTCCCATGGGTATGACTACAGCTGAGAAACGACTCCAATACTTAGAGGAGCAACTGATGTATCTTAAAGGGGATGATATTTATAGGGAGAATAATCGCAAGTATGAGGCCGTAAGTTCCAAGTTGCCAACCAACTTCAACATGACGGATATCCCTAAATTCAAGGGGCATGAAAACCCTTTGAACCATATCCGTGCCTTCAAGGATTACATGTCTATCAAAGGCATTAAACCCGAGATGTTCTTAAGGATCTTTCCTTCATCTCTTGACACCATCCCAAAACAATGGTTCTATTCTCTAGAGCACAAGAAAACCGCTACTTGGGACGATGCCGCAATCGAGTTTGCTAAACTATATGCGGATAATGCTGAAATCCAAGTCAACATGCGCACTTTAGAGGTTCTTACCCAAAATGACAAAGAAGTTTCACCGATTTCCTAAGCCGGTAGAGGAAGACTAGTACTCAACTTCTTGAACGTCCGGATGAGGCTACCCTTGTGGAGAAATTCGTGGACAACCTAAAGCCCATCTATGCAAATCATTTGAGGTATCAAAACATCAAGACTTTCAAAGATTTGACCGTACTAGGGACAAGGATCGAAGATGACATTCGTAAAGGGATCTTGTCCAAAACGATAGGTCGTGGATACCAAGGCTCAACAAGTCGTTCTTATGGCTCTACTAGCAAGACTGACGAAGTTAATCTCCTTGAGCCATCTAAGAAGAGTACCCCTCTAAGGAAATTCACAAATCTAGGGGACATATATTCCAACGCTCTGAAAAGATTGATGAAACTCGGGAAACTTCTACCCATAGGTCCTACACCCGAACCAGAAAAGAAATCCAAGTTCTGGGATGAGAATTCGTACTGCGAATACCATAGAGGTAAGGGACATGATACAGAGAAATGCTACAAATTGAAAAATGTACTTCAAGACATGATTGAAGACGGTCGCCTACCGATACCACCTAGAGGTAAGCCTAACAACACTAAGAATCCTCTTGGAGTTCTAGTGATTACAAATGAAGAATCTACCCTAGATTGTTCACATCTCAATTCTCCAGTCGAAAATAAATTTCATGCAATAGAAAATGAAGGGAACTACTCCACCATTTCCCCAACCATCATTGATTTCATCGCATGTGCAAAAAGTGTGGATAAGCAAGTCTTGGAACTAGAGAGTGCAGTGGGAACCTTACGTGGCCCCAATGTCACACCTAGAGAACGTGCACCACTAGTTTTCTCTCAAAACACTACAATGCAAGAAGTAGTAGCCATGGTTGATGAACTAGTCGACCAAATTATCCAATTAGAAGCAGAAATCGTGAGAATGAGGGAACTTTTTGCTATCAATGGAATATGGGCCAACGATGACGAAGATCTGTATCTCACTGAACACTACTTAGTCAAAGTCAGTGAGGAAATTGTCCAGAATTGTGAAGATCAAAATGTAGATTACCTCACTCGTTCAGGACGCCCATACAGAAATCCTTCCCAAAATGGTCCCATAGCAAACAGTCCAACCAATGTAGTCACACCAAGTGATAATGAAGAAGGCTCTACCGACCATCTACTAAAGCAACTAAAAAAGACAAAGGCTGATCTTTCAGTCTGACAACTAGTGTCAAGCTCATTCCCACATCGCAAGGCCTTACTGCAAGCTTTGGCCAAACTAAATGTGGCACATAACTCCACACCCGACGACGTGGTCAACTTGGTCTTCCAAGAATCACCAAAGCTAAGTAATCCTATTACTTTCTCGGATGAGGATTTGCCACCCTTCGGTGCTAGTCATAACTTGACTTTTTATATCACCGTCATTTGCTTAAAGAAGAATGTGCCAATGACCTTAGTAGATGATGGCTCCGCGGTCAATGTCATACCCTCGAAAACGGCATATAAATTGGGCATGAAAGAATCAGATTGGACTCCTACCAATCAAGGTGTTCGCGCATATGATGGTACACGACGAAAGGTGGTGGGACTTGTTGACCTAACCATAGCCACAGGGCCGATTGAGCGAAAGGTCAATTTCCAAATAATAGACATTGAGGCATCCTTCAACATACTTCTGGGAAGACCCTGGATTCACGCTTCCAAAGCGATAACATCCACACTCCACCAGAAAATCAAAATCCCACTAAATGATAAGGTGGTGACGATCACTTCGTCGCCCATCAAGGCAATCATCGAAAATAAGTCAAGCAATCAAGTCCTTGCAGATCCAGTACACGAGCTTGGGGGATTCCATATTATAAACGTCATAGAGAGTGAATTGGCACCATTATACTTCAATCCCTACTCTAACTTAGTGGTCAACCACATACTCAAAACCCAGGGATACTTCCCGGGAATGCCTTTGAATCCTATCCGAAGGAGCACCACTGCCCCCTACAAGGAGGGTAATTCACAAAGAATACCCCTTGGATTAGGATACAAACCCACTAAAGAGGAAGTTCTCGAGATGCTCGCTCAAATTCAAAATCGTAAGAATGTGGGAATCCAAGTGCGACCTTATCTCCCTACCCTAAATGGATGCTTCGTTAGGGAAGGAAGTCAAGAACTCTTTCATGGATTTCCCGAACCTTGGCATTATCTCGAAAGGAAGTTAGCCGAAATCGAGATCTTTCACAATTGCTACTTCATTCCTCCAGAAACGGTTCCTACCGTCAAGACTCGTCAAGCACCTTGCCTAGACGAACAAGCCGTGAGTCTACTATTTGGAGAAGATCGATTTGTTAGAGCCGCGCTGGACGAGATCATTAGTATGATACTTCAAGATGATCACTTCAACCCTACCGCGTTAATCACAGAAATCAACACCAATCAGCAGAAAGGATGGAGAAAATTGATCAAGTGGACAAACAATCAAGGAAGACTCTTCAAGCTCACTACTGGAGAAGGAGAGATGTTCAAAGGAGAACCAAAAGACGATGAATTCGAGTCAGAGCCAGAATCGGAGTCAGAGTCGGAGTCTAGAGAGTCTCCTCCTGTCGTCATTCCCACTCCCCTCGTTTCTCCTAGCCTAGTGTCGAATAGCAACAGTAATTCGGAAAATGTCCCAACCACTGTCCCTTTACCGCCACTGAGCACAGATCAGATGACTTCTTTGTTTCAACTTTTCTCAAATCTTAATATGAATAAATCAGGTTCCGCTTACTCTTCGTGTTATCTTGAATGCAATTCTGTTTACAATGATGATGAGAATGACCCAGACCCTGACTCAATCGAGATACCTCCCTACATAGCCAAAGAAATACTACAAGAGGGGGAAGGGGGACCAGTGATAGAAGATACTGAACCCATCAACGTAGGAACTGAACTAGAACCCTAAGAACTTAGGATAGGGACAACCCTGAGCCCCATCGAAAGGGCCAATTTCATAGACCTCCTACACGAGTTCAAAGACGTTTTTGCTTGGTCCTACAAAGATATGCCAGGGATCGACAGGGAGATTGCAGAGCATAGAATCCCAATCAAACCAGGGTTCAAACCCGTGAAACAGAAGCTTTGAAGAATGAGGACAGAATGGGCTCTCAAGATCAAAGAAGAAGTCGATAAACAATTCAAAGTCGGGTTCATCAAAGTTTCCGAGTACTCAGACTGGGTAGCTAACATAGTACCCGTACCCAAAATGGATGGGAGAATCCGTGTTTGTGTTGACTTTAGAGACTTAAACAAAGCAAGCCCTAAGGATGACTCTCCTCCACCACATATCGACATATTAGTGGATAATACAGCGGATTACGCGTTGCTATCCTTCATGGATGGATACGCGGGATTAACCAGATCAAGATGGCCTTAGAGGACATGCATAAGACCGCCTTTGTCACTCAATGGGGGACCTACTGCTACACAGTTATGCCGTTTGGGTTAATCAACGCCGGAGCTACATACCAACGCACCGCAACAACGCTCTTACATGACATGATGCATAAAGAAGTTGAGGTATACGTAGATGACATGATTGTCAAGTCCAAGGAAAGAGAGGGACATATTGCGAACCTTCGCAAATTCTTCTCGTGGCTACAGAAGTACAACATGAGACTCAATCCTCAGAAATGCGCATTCGGAGTGACATCTGGCAAACTCCTGGGATACGTGGTTAGCCAACGAGGTATAGAAATAGACCCTTCAAAGATCAAATCTTTAATCAAAATGCCGCAACCTCAAACAGAGAAAGAAGTTAGGGGATTCCTAGGCAAGGTACAATACATCAGTCGATTCATATCGAAACTCACCATGATCTGCGAACCCATATTCAAGAAGTTAAAGAAAACAGATCACACCATGTGGGATGATGGCTGTCAGGAGGCTTTCGACCGAATCAAGGAAATACTAGCCAAACCGCCAGTGCTCATGCCACCTCAATGAGATCAACCTCTTGATTTATATCTCACGGTAACTGAAACGGCCATGGGCGCCATGCTAGCTCAAACCGTAGGAAAAGAAGAAAGAGCCATCTACTACCTTAGTAAGAAGTTCTTGGAGTACGAGTGCATATACACACCACTCTAGAAGACATGCCTCGCTCTTGTGTGGGCAACGAAGAAGCTACGCCACTACATGCTTAGCTACTCCATCAAAATATTCTTCGATCAAGTGATGGAAGAAGTCCATGATGGAGAATGTGGCTGTTCCTCTTTGATCATCAATCAAGTTACGGGATTTTGGAAAATCCGAAGCGAATGCTTGGCACCTTATCAAGCCAGAATAGACCAAGTAGCCCAATTCTTCGATCAAGTAACCTACTTACATCTACCTCGAGAAGAAAATCAATTCGCGGATGCTCTTGCAAAACTCGCATCTTTAATATGCCGGATAGTATGGTAGAAATGCCTTTATGCATCGAACGACGATCAGAGCCAGCTTATGTGCACCAAATCACTCATGAAGAGGAAATTACGGAGGAGCCTTGGTTCCAAGCAATCCTAAACTTCAAACTCAACGGCACCTATCCACCGAAAATGGACAAAAGGGGACAACGCGCTATCCGTTTGCTAGCTTCCCAATACGTCCTCATGCAAGGAGACCTATACAAAAGAATACCTCTTGGTGTAATCCTACGTTGTCTTGATCATTTACAGGCACGAAAAGTGATGGAAGAAGTCCATGATGGAGAATCTGGCCCTCACATGAGTGGACCCATGATGGCAAAGAAAATAACACGTTTAGGATATTATTGGCCCACGATGGAATCTGATTGCATCAAATATGTGAGACATTGCCATAATTGCCAGATCTTCGGGAATGTGCAACATGTCCCTCCCTCATTACTTTACACCATGACATCTCCCTGGCCATTTTCTGCTTGGGGAATTGCATCATCGGCAAGATCACTCCAGCCGGAACAGGAGGTCACTGTTTCATCCTAGTAGCAATCGATTACTTCACCAAGTGGGTAGAAGCGGCGTCCTACACCAGTCTTACAGCCAAGAACGTGGCAAAGTTCATACAAACCAATATCATCTGCCGATATGGTTGCCCACATGAGATCATCATTGATAATGGATCACATTTCCAAGCTGAGACTGAGCAATTGCTAGCCAAGTATAAAATCAGGCATCAGCACTCCTTGCCATATAGACCACAAACCAATGGCGCGGGAGAGGCAGCGAACAAAAACGTTGTCACGATTCTCAAGAAAATGATTGACAACTATAGAGATTGGCTGAGCAAGATACCCTTTGCTTTATGGGGATACCGTACATCCGTTAGGACGCCCACTGGGGCTACTCCTTTCTATTTGACCTACGGCATGGAAGCCGTACAACCAGTCGAGCTAGAAATACCATCCTTGCGTATTTTACTCGAAAGTCAAATACCCAAAGCCGATTGGAAGAGGGATAGATATGAAGAACTCGTCCTCCTGGATGAACGAAGGTTACGTGCATTACATAATGTGCAAACATACCAGGCGCGTATCAAACGAGCCTTCAACAAAAGGGTTAAGCCAAGGAACATCAAGGAAGGAGACTTGGTCCTCAAATCCATTAGGGCTCTTTTACTTGTCGATCCACGAGGAAAATTCAAACCCAGTTGGGCCGGGCCATTCCTAGTCAAGTCCATACTTCTAGGGGGTGCGATTAGGATCACAGACCTAGACGAGAACAAATTTACCAACCCAGCAAACCTTGACCAATTAAAACGTTATTATGCCTAGAATAGGAGCAAAAACGCGCCTCGCGTAACCTCACGTGTCGCTCTTGTGACACGAAATAAACGGCCCCTGGCCAAGCTGAATCAAGCTAATGTCATCTTGCTCTTGCATTTTGACAATTTGTCATTCTTATATCATCAAATAAACTAAATTGCATTTTCGGAGTAAGTAAAGCACATGCTTATTTTCTAAAGTTCATTACAAGCTCTTGCTTAGAACAATTATTCTTTTACATTTACTCGAACGACGCGCAAGGGTTTGATTTCATTTTTTAATGAATACGTAGGCAATCCTTCACGGGATACAACCCACTTAATCGCCTTAAATGTAAATAGAAGGATATTTGCAAATGCATTTGAAATTCGACAAGAATAATGAAAAGAAAACCACAACGGTTTCATAACCAACTAACCTCTTTTATTTCATTCATAATAATAATACGTTACATAATAAAATCATAATAAAAATAAATAGGCTAGAATTCTAAAAACCCCACCTTCTTATTATAATAATAATAATAAATAATAATAAAAGACATAGGCTACTGTTCCATTTTCCCTTTGCCTTTGTCATTTTTATCATACTTCTTGTCGCGACCTCGAGCCGGACGCTCCTGCGCCACTTCCGACCTAATCACTAATGGTCTCTCTCGTGGTCTCGCTTTGCCATTCTTGCCAACCACCATCTCGACGGCAGGAGAAGTCTTCGATCTCTTCGAAGGATGAACAACTCGAAACCCGGCTTCTTCCTCTCCCTCAGTCAGATGCTTCTCCTTCTCCTTCTCTACCTCGCGAACCTTGTAGTCAACAGGTTCATGCTTCCTCAGTCTCTCGCGTTCCTCCGGAGTAGCAGCTTTCCTCCACCGCATATAGGAATCCGACACCCATAGAGCACTGACAGAAGAATTCAAGAACCAAATGTTCCTCTGAGCCCATTTGATGGTCCACTCTCTTCGACTCTCCGTAGTAAGCGCCACGGTAGTCTGCGGGACAATGTCAAGCTTGGGGATCATCTGTTTCAATCCAACCGGCCTCATCAACCTCTCCGGGAAGATGCATATCATAAACTCCAAGGCGGGAATGCGAACAGCTCGGGTAGGATCCAGGGAAGATATTCCAGTGACAGATTTGAGGTGCCACCATGGTACGATCCATCTAATTAAGGGGCCATCTTCACTCTTCAACTTATTTTCCCAGTAGTTGCATACTCGAGTGAAGTCCACCATGTAAAGCCTGGTCCTCATTGCAATCGAACGAGCATGGTAAGAAGGGACATTAGCTGGGGGCTCGATCAATCGAAGACGCTCCATAAGCTAAACCTACCAAAAGCAGGTATTAGAAACAGAAAATAAAAAGAACGAAAAAAAAAACGATACAAAAAGAAGAAGAAAGAAAAAGTTTCTTTTACCTGCAAAATAATGGGACTTCCCAAGTAAGGTAGGTCGCGATTGGCTTTCCTGTTATCTAAGCCCAATAGGATCTCTCCTAAACACAGACAAGCTGGGCTCCTGCGCAGCTCCATTTGCTCAATCAGGCTCAAAAGACGAGGGTCACCCCTCATATCCTCATCAACGTGCCCTTGAAGGACATATACATGCAACAGGCAAAACCCGAATACCCTTCGCCTTGTAACATAAGAAACAGTAGGATCAGCCTTATTGATGAAGCGATCGATGAAATCCAACATTCGCACTCCTTTAGAAGTCACAAGACGGTCAACATCAACTCTGGCCAATCCAAGCAAGTCTCTAAACTTATTCTTATACCCTTGAGAAGTGGAGGGAATAGCAGGTAAATATTCCGGATGCCAACCACCAATCGCAGCAATCTCCTCAGGAAATGGGCAAATGTCGCCTCCAGGAAAGGCAAATACGTGATGATTCGGGTCCCAATAGTCAAGACAAGCATCGAGAAACGGTTTGACTACCTTGATCAACTTCAAGCTCAAAAGTGCTCCAAAATTATAAGCACCCATGTCATACTTCTCCACACTAGAGAACTCATTTGTCCATTCTTTTAGACGAATTTCAAGAGTATTCATGATGTAGGCTTATTTTGGGAGTTTTATGTAATACGACGAAGAAACACGGAAGAATTATGTGAACAAAACCTCCTTCGACGTCTCTATTTATACTAAAAGATATTTCCTAAAATCCGTCAGAACGGACGCACTGGGGAACAGGCGCAACAGGTGCTGCGCCTCTTCGAAAGGACGCAGCTCTTGCTGCGCCTCTTCCTCAGCTGTTTTTCTGTGATTTTCCGCGTTGGATCTTTCCTAAATTCCTCAACGAATAATTTCCTATTCATACGGGTTATTATTTTGGTAAATGCATCAAGTTACCATATTTCGTGTTTCCTAATTTCGCGGGCACGCATCTAGAGACGATATCGACATTTTCGTCATTTTAGCACACTTATACATTCCTTTTTAATTTTCTTTTTGGGGAATCATTTCACCAATTTAATTTCATTTATTCTTTTTTACATTTTGGTATTTAATTTCATTATATCATTTTTCGAACTTTACCTCTTTTCTTTTTGGGGAGATCATCTCACTCTCCACTTCAAACTTACATGTTTTTTTTTCTTTTTTTTAGGGGGTAACCCTCCCTACCGTCCGGTCATTTCCGACCATATTTTTGCATTTTCGCCATTTCTGACCAAATTTTTGAATTTCTGGTCATAATTTTTTGCATTTTTCGAGTCATTGTTTTGCGCTAATTTAGGCCACATGTACAAATATATGTTCTGTGTGATTTCTATGTAAATTTCGGCAGCATGACAGCGTAAACCGTCATCTACCAAACCTGTTCAGAGCTAACCTGTGGGTACAAACAAAGAAACCCAGCAACAAAGGCACTCGGGGCGTCATGTATACGATCAAAAAGGGATATGTACACCAAACTGGGGGCTCGAGCCCCAAAACAAAATCCAAATGGCCGAAAATGTACAAATGTACAAAAATATAGCCAAAAACAAGAAACAACAAGAAAGCTACTGCTCGTCGCCGTCTAGCTCAGCAACTCTCGCCTCGAGAGCAGCAACCTCGCCGTCACGAACCTCGAGCTCCTTCAGTAGGCGAGCCGTCTCCTCTCGGGACTGAGCAAGCTCTCGCTCCAGCTCGCGCTCCCTCTGCAAACGACAAAACTGACTCATGTCAATCATTTCAAGCATAAAGAAAAATTAGAAAACTCAAAAAATAAAGTAAGCGGAAGGTTCATACCTGACGTCCTCGGCCACCAGCAAGTGCCTCGACGGCAGTAGCCCGTAGCCGGTTGGCTACCCTCTACAAAGCCACGAACCGGGATGGCGCGACCTGCATTTCAAAAGAAAAATGTTTAGCAATTGAGCAAACTCGAGCAAATGTGTTCTTACACGAAAACTATATAGACTAGAAGACTCACCCTTCGGATCAGATGCTGCCAATCGTCCAGGCCAGCATCTCTCACCGCCACGTCAAAGTCACGTAGCTTGGAGATCGTCGTCATCCCAGTCGTGTCGGTGTACTCAAGGGTCTCGGGGTACTCTGGGGCTCGATGCCCGCCGCCTCGACCTCCTGCAAAGTCAGATGATTTCCGTTAACCGATGATCTTTCATCGTATGCTCAAACAATCAAGAATGAAAGAGGGCAAAGCACTTACCACAACCGGCCAGTATGCCAACCTCCCGTAGAGGAACGCCGAGTAGTCCTCACCAGGATGGAGGATGGCATCGCCACCGACGCCAGCCAGGTCAGCCTCCCTCTCAGCCTTAAAAGGCTTCCTAAATATCGTCCGAGGAAGATCGATGGGAACCGTCAAGATATCCCGAGACCACTGACGAGCCAAGCGCTCACCCAAGTACCACACAGGATCCATCGCCGTCCTCAGCAGCAGCCGGCTCGAGCTCCTAGGTCGAAGGACCTCAGCCACGAAAGGAGGAGCGCCAGCGTACTCCTCCCAAGGCCTAGGCACCCACTAGAAAAGCAAACGTGGGGACATTCTTATGATCAGTTCTAAAAGAAAGAGAAAGTAAGACAGACAAATGTAAGGTAAAATACTCACGTCGTCCAGCTGAAGAGAGTTCACCTCCCACCGACAGACGTCGTGGAAGGAACGCCAACTCCTCATGCGGCACATCACCCAATCCCTCAACACGGGATAGGCCTTCTCTACCGGCTCCGTCCTCTTGGGCACGAGGCCCGAAAAGTAGGAGTACACCTACGCCTGTAAATCAAGATAATCAGCAACGATCTTTCGTGACTTGATAAGAAAAGGAATGATCTTTCATGAGAAGAAGTGAAGGTTCATACCTCCAACAGCAGTCCAGGGCCGACAGCAGGAGGAGAAGTTCCCTTCTCTATCAACTCCGGACGAACCATGGGCCTCATAAAGCGGATGAGGACCGCAAAACCAGCAGTGACCCAGTCCCAATGGCCTAGGGAGCTCTGGTCAGAAAGGATGGGAATAAGCTTCGTCGAAAGCCTCTCTCCCTTGTCTCCGAGGTAAATCAAAGACAAGAACCACCAGAGCCACAAGCGGACTCCATGCTCTGCAGTGCAGGGAGGAGGAGCCGTCTCCCTCCCCTCGATCACCACTAACGCTGGGGTCTTCCCCGCGAAGTAGTCCCGCCCGTAAGAACTAGGCACCAAGCCAGGTACCGCGGTCGCCTTTGGCGCCAAGTTCCAGCCAATCAACCTTTCGGCCTCCGCCGAGTCAACCCTCATGGCTGTCTCTGGCCACTTCACCACCTCAGTCCCACACGGCAGACCAGAAATCATGCCGTAGTCCTCCAAAGTGACCCCCACCTCACCAAAAGGCATTTGAAACGTGGAGGTCGTGTCCCAAAATAGGTCCAAGAACGCTAGAACGAGACTGAGGTTAGCCCGAAGCTTCCTCCTCGCAATATCCCTTCAGGTCTGCACCAAGGCACCGAACGCTCCCCGCTCAATCATGGCGCGTTCCTCAGCCGACAGCCTCTCGTAGCACCCTATCGCCGTCGTGTAGCCCGAGAACGACCTGATGTTCCCGGCCTCCTATGTTGATTTGAAACAAAATCTATCTTTAGCTCAATTGAAGAAGAAAAGGAATGAAACAGAAATGAAAGAAGATGAATGAAGAGTGATGAATCCATTTTACCAAGCTCTTCACCGTCCTGTAGGACAGGTGACCCTCTGCAGCCCAGAGCAGGTGCCTACTGTCCTATGTCTCAGCCCACGTGGGTGCTCCCCTCAGCTGGCGACCACCTCGCCCAACGTTGGCCAGTCTCAGGGCCTCCTCCTCCTCAGCAGCGTTCTCCTCTAGGACCTCGTCCTCAGCAACCATCACCGCAGAGGTGAAAGCCTCCTCCAACGCCTCCTCAAGCACCTGAGAAGGGTCAGCAGCAGTGTCCACGTCCATGGGAGCCCTCCCAGACATAGAAGCCTCATCACCTCCAAAATTAAAGTAAATTTAGGCCGCGTCAAGTGACGACAAGCCTTGATTAGGGGATTTTTGAGTTTTCGGAGCTCCGAAATCGCTCATGTGGTAATTTGGGTCAAGTCAAGCCTAAGTTGAAGCCTAGTTATGGGTTCGAGTCGGAATTTCGGCAGCATTTCGTTATAACGACGATTATGCCCTAAGAAAAGTGTCCTGAAAAAGCCGTCACAAACCAAAATTCCGAGATGGTAGGAAGTTTACCCATTATACAAGGATTCCAAATATCAAGTTTTGTCACAAATGGGCAATCCTAAGGCTATTTTCGAAGCAATTTACGTTTTAGCTGTGAAACCGTCTCAATTTCACTCAAATGCTTAAAACTCAACGAAAAGTCAAAACAAATACATGGTTATGATCCTTATGTTACCAATTGGCCATTTACAAAGTCAATTTGGCAAGGCAAAATCATTTGGGGGAAAAGCCCCAAATTTTCGACTAATTAGGGTCGAAAACCCTAATTTTGTCGATCCCATTTGAGCAAATACGGAAGATAAATGCAAGATTGATACACATACCTCGATCAGTCATAGCAAATGCAAGCTTTTGGATCAAATTTTGATGGAAATTGTTGGAATTTGAGAGAGTGATTGAGATTTTATGTTTCGAAATAATGAAATGAAACCCCTATTTCATCGGGTTTTTACGCAGGAAAGACACGCCCAAGAATAGACGTAGCAGGAAAGACACGCCTTTTGCTCAGCTTTCCTTCATACGAGTTTTCAAAAATTCGTTATGAGTTCGTTATTTTTGTGGGCCCATCTTTGGTGCGCCTCTTCCTTGATGCTACATCACATATTCGGTCCATTTGTCGTATGTTCTTCGCCCGGATCCACATCTTCCAAGCCAACAACAAATTATCGCCTTATTTTTTTTTACCCAAGACCTAGATTGCCACAACGAGCATTCCTTCTTTGACAGGTGTTTCGACATGCCTTTATTCTGTTCCCAGCGAGAGTTCATGGATAGACATTCCCTCTCGAGACATGGAGGTCAGTTCCCGATTCTGTTCCCCCAGCGAGAGTACACGGATAGACTTTCCCTCACGAGACATGGAGATCAGTTCCCGATTATGTTCCCCCAGCGAGAGTTCACGACCGACAGTCACCTCCTCTCGAGACATGGAGATCAACATCGACCCCAAATTCTTCCGAAGTTTGTTTGAAGCTGAACACAAGCAGATTTCTCCCAGCAGTTCCAGACTGTGTCCTGCTGTCTTCTCCCAATATCGCGTTTTGTTTTCCCTGGAGTTTCAATGAATTTCAGGTATGGTTTCTTCTTATGGCTGGCGAGCCTCCTTACGTAGTCTAATGGACTTTAAACGACCCTCCCCGACAGTCGACAGACTCTAAAATGTTCCCGATGACAGGGTCCTTGGTTCAGACCCCTTGAGCCGCCTCGCGTCGCCATAGTCGTCAGGTTGTAATCTTCGATTGACCTGATGGCTATACTTTGACTTTCGCCTTGTCCAAGCCTCGGTCAAAAAGTGGGGTTACAGAGATACCTCATTTCTGCACCTCCCGCAAACCACCTGGTGATGATTGGGCCGCATGTTTGGTACGCGGAACGATTTGTGACAGTTCGTAAGTTTATCGTCAAGTGATCGCTCAAACATTTATGTCTACCTCTTAAATGTCATCTACGGTCCGATACGGTCGTTTTGGCAGTAATTAAAGTACATTTGGAGTCCGGGCCTAAAACCGTCTTCAATTTCTGACAACCATTAAAATGCAGAGTCGAAATATTCTGGAATGTTCCGGATTTTTCTATTCCATATTTTATAAATCTTTTACAATCTTTTAATCTTTGGTTAACAATTTCCCGTAATATTCACACAAAATATTAAGGAAAACCAAATTATTCCGTTATTCCATAAACTAAACACGGAAATCTTTCTTCCGCAGGAGGAAACCACTTGGGAATAGACGCAGCAAGTGCTGCGCCTCTTCCAAGAGACGCAGTGCCTGCTGCGCCTCTTCACAAGTCCTTTTCTGTGTATTTTTTTGTATCTTTTCATATCTTTTCGTGATTCACTTCCAAAGTTTCTCCGAAAAACCCTACTTCCTCCACGTGATTAGTATAAATAGAGACCTTCGGTCTCACATATTTCTCACGCGAGTCTCCGTCCTTCTCTTCTCCCTTTGCGTTCTAGACCACGTTCTTACTTATTGGTCTACGTGCTTGAACTTTCGACCACGTAAGCTCGAATCCTTCAGAGTACCAACCTCGTTTTGCATGACCGGCCAATTTGACCAACTCCACCATAATCAACTTTAATCAATCTGTTTAATTTCCTCTTACGAGGGCACTTTCGTCTACATTCGAGTCGAGCATCATTAATCGTAAACTTAGTTCATCTCGTTTCGTCAACATGTAAGTCTGAGGGTGTAAATCTCTCTTTTATTCATTGTTATTCATTTTTTGTAATCATATTGTAAGATTTATGTCGAAAATAAAATTAAAACCGATTTCTAAAACCGTTTGTTTAAAACCCCTTTTACGGATTATCAGAGGACAACCGTCGAGAAAGGACGCAGCAACTGCTGCGCCTCTTCGTGAGGCTGCCGCAGTTCCTCAATCCTTTCTTCTTCCTTCGTCTTTTGTTGATTCGTTTGTTTTTCGTCTGTTTTCATTTGTTCCTTGTTTTAATATAACAATTTGAACAAAATAATTTGACATATAAATTGTTCATCATCATTAACATATAGTTCATCTCATTAATTCCCGACTTAAATCCCAAGTAATTAATATTTGCGGGTTTTCGTCACTAAAGTCAAACCGGGTTGTAGAAATTCGATTCATTCATATTGGGTTTCTGGAATTCGATCTTTGATATATTTTCACCTGTTTATTATCATATTTATCATTAGTCCGACATTAATTCATCATATTTAACCTAATTAATTTGTTTAGTTTCTAATTTGTTAATTAATCCTTATTAATCTTGTAATAATTCGTCCTAATTAGTTTCATCCATGTTTATTGCTTTCATGACCGTTAATCGCATGTAAATAATCTGATAATCACTTTCATCCGAGTCAAATAATATAATCAAGCATTAAATCACCAACGAATATTAACGACTTGCAATTCCGGCTTCACAGCCTGAACTGAGCCAAGGAACAGACGCAGTGACTGCTGCGCCTCTTCCAGAGGGCGCAACTCTAATGCGCCTGTTCCTGGTTGATTTCTGTCTCTGAACTCCCGTTTTGCCTTCACTTAATTTATTAGTTTACGTATTTAATTAACTATTATTCGTACTATCACCTAATAATCTTTTCGTTAATTTATTTATTCTTTCTTTTCCAAATTATCCGTTTTAGAGGTATTTTCGACATAAATCATTAAACCCGATGTAATTATTGTAATTTTCATTATTGTAATTTTCCTTTATTGTATTCATCATTGTACCTTTTTATTGCTTGTATGCTTTCACATGTAATTTAACTTAAATCCCGATTCGACCTAATTGTATGCTAAATTAATTGTTTACCGACTTAGTATTAATTCTCACATGTTAAGATTAAAACGTTGGATGTTGCATTGCATGCATATAATCGACAATATATCAAGTATAGACGATTTTCCCTAATCATTAGTAGAGGCCGCTATCGAGGCGGGCGGGATTAGGTGTTCGATCAAAAGAGCTTCCTAATACGTACCCTCACCCCTTACTCCAGATCTCTGTGAACATCCATGTTCATTGGCATCCACGAGAGTCATTCTAGACATAGAATGCTAAGGGTAACAAGTTCTTGGTGTTCATGTCACTACTTTGTGTCTTGACATGACACGAGGTATTCGAACGGTTTCCAATTTTCCACAATAAATTGGTGGCTACTCCACAAATGCAAACACTTGTTTCCCAAGCGCCCCCGTGGCCCATTGTCCACAGATTGATACTTTCTCTTTGTTGAATCTGTTAGAAATCTATATCTCATTTTACAACATATTAATATATGTTACAAATTAATTTAGTCATAAAATTAAATACAAATCTTATGCATGCAAACTAAAATAGATAAGTGAAGAAATCGTTTTCCTTACTATAAATTTCGGTCATCATATGGGCACCAACAAGATCTCCTTCTTGTTAGTTCTTGAGCTTTCCAACAATGGATGAACAAGATTCAAGTTTAGAATCTCTCCCAAAAGCATATACCCAAGGAAAACTCATAATAACTAATATTATTTTTTGATCTAGTAATAATAATAATCATACTTAAATTTGACACAAAAATATTATTTTTGCGCTTGAAATTTCGGTTCAAGAGGGAGCTTTTTATGCGGTTTTATTTCTCTATAAATGTCATAAGATGTAGAGAGAATAGTAATTTCTTACTCTAGAAATTCTATTGTATAAAATGAATGAATGAATTGATGGGAAAAACTCTTTCCTTTTCTTTATGTAAAACCGGTTGGAGGGAGTTTTTGTGCCCAATGCATGGGCTAGTTTTTCTACCCAAGAAATCATAGGTATGTAAGGCTACAAGCAAGGTCTTATCATTGTGTTTTCCACTCAAAATAAAAACACAATATAAACCTAATACTCCCTTCATAAATTCGGTACATATGACATAAAATGGGAGGTCCATTTTATTTTGTCATTTGTCAATTGTGACATATGTGACATGTTACTTGACATGTGAAATTGTAATGTATTTTTAACATATTAAAAATCAACATACTCATAAAATATGTCATTTACAAAATCGACTAGTAATTCGTAATTACTTGTACCAAAACGGTTTATCAAATTATAAATTACAACGTCTTGTATTTATAATAAATTATTCATTCAATTTTAATTTCAATTGTTTCGTAAACACTAGTTTTATCTAAGTAATAAAAAAATTCGATTACTTAGACCGTATCTCATTTAATCAAATTACAACAAGACACGTTAACTATACTCACAAAATCATCCGTCAATTTTAAACAATTTAATTAACTCGTATCGGCATACGATTAATTAAAGAATCAATTAAGAGTATTTTCCTATAGATATGACCTAAGGGGATCAACACCTTCGCACGACAGTAATGTCAAACTCTAGACAACCAACCATTACCGATATGTGTGGACCAGTTGATTGTAAAATATTACATCCCACATGTATTCTTAAAATGAGATTTAAACATGTGATCATCATGATCGACAGTTGTGATCGCATTATTGTCGGAGGACACATATTCCAACAATCTCCCACTTGTCCTCGACAAGTGTGCGTCACCAATTCTCTTGTCCCATTACTATCTCCCACTCAATGCAAGGTGTCTTTCAGGTCGTACTTGCAAGTGATCATATCGAGAATGGTTTCCTCGATCTGGAGAATAACTGATTGACCGGAATCATCTACCATAGATACCTTCCGAGCGTGGCCACGCATTTCCAGTTCATTACTCCTCAAGTGGTTTTGAGATATTGTTATAACCCTGACAAGGGGTGGACAATTCCTATCGCACTTATTCCCTTCGACTAGCCACAACCATCATAACCCAAAATATGCCCATTTGACCCCATTTACGAAGGTCGTAGTAACACAAATCAAAGTTAATCTGAAACTGTGCCACCTTAGGCGAACAGTCTTTAGTCAAAAGAATCGACTCATTAGAATACTATAGTAGCTCTCGCCACGACCAGGCTATAAAAATTTGCCAGAACTCTATAAGCGGTCATAAGGCCCGACAAAGTGTTCCTAACAGTCTGCCTATGTGATCGACTAGTCATCTCACATGACTCTATGGCACTTGAACTTGCCATCAATCGCATCACACTCTAGTCACTTCGAGACGTCACCTCATACAAGTGACTATGGGCAAATACCATGTTAATCCGGGTTCACTTTAATGGGGTTCAATGTTGTCTCTACAACCCGTTTGGATGTAACAAAGTATAAAAGGAGTTTTTTCAGCTTAAAAACTCGAACGACAAATGTGATTATCACATATGAATAGTCAGTACCTGATTACTATTTCATATTCTATAATCTAATTTGATCTTTTATGTAGTTATTAATCTCAATCCAATTGAAATGACATGACTCATCATGTTAAGCCTATAAGAAGGCTTTGGTTAGTAGGTTTTATCAACTTCTTGTACCTTACTCAACCTTACTACATACTCGTTTTCCTTTGTAATGTATACATTTGCATTACAAAACTTTATGAGCACGTGTCGAGATCAAATCAAGACATAGGCCCTCTAGCCTTAGAATAGCTCCCACTGTTTTCACAGTGTGCGGGACTCATCCTTCTTGCACATCTCATGATTGCAAGTGTACTCAATTTCCGTTGTAAATATTTCTCATTGTTCTTTATTGCCTAGAAGATTCTACAAAATCTATTTCTTAAATAACATAGCCACAATGGTATCTTAACCATTCTAATGTGTTTTGATTATGGTTTTGTCGGAAACCATGCACAATCTCAATTGTCAATTGTCACTTGTGTAACACCCTTACACAAAATTGCATCAAAAACACTTTGCATTATATCCTTAATGCTTCTGCGAGCACTTAAGTGTAATCAATATAGATACTTGGTAATTATTACTTAAATTCGATTTTGAAACAATTCATCATACTCAAAGTATATGAAGTGTTATACATCATTTCCTATTTAATTGATTCGGCAGCGGAAGCAAATGGAATCAATCAAATATGTTCAACTTGATTGAACTAGTCATGAATCTTATCAACATAAGACTTCTTATTTGACGTTAATATCATGTGGATTTATCTACATAAATCTGGATATTAAAGATGTATTATATTACTCCAAAAGTCTTAAATCATTCCCAATGATCAATATGTCATTCACATATAAGACTAATTAAAATTTCCGTAACTCCCACTAAACTTCATGAATAAACACAACTTCTCGACTTATCGGAAAAATTTTTATACCATGATCAAATCATTGATTCCAACTCATTGATGTGCTACTCAAGACCCTCTTTTAAGTTTCACATTATCTTAGGATTGCATGAATCTACAAAACTCAAGACATGTATTGAATACATTCCTTCTAATTGAAGAAGTGGGTTTTAGATTCACTTGCTATATGTATATCATCATAATGAAACACAATCCCTAAGAAGATCCAAATAGACTTAAGCATTTCAACTAGTGCAAAACCCTTGCCACCAATCAAGCTTTGATATCTAACTTTATTATTGCAAAACCCTTTATTACTAATCAAGCCTTTTATTTCGGATTTTCATGGCTCTAAGCCTTGTATTGAGTTGTGACTTAAACACTCTCATGTAAGTCATATGTTCATTACTTTCCAGAAGTAATCAATTTGAATCAAACAATTTCACTGTAAGTTGTAAGCTCTTTACTTTCTTAAAAGTAACATGAATTCATCATCTTCAACAAGTGACGACTTTAACCTCCTAGGTTTTGAAGAAACAACGTTTTACACACAACGTCTCATGTAGCCAAGAAAGACCAGTTTCTCGCGTGAAGAAACAACGTTTTTCACAAAACGTCTCATGTAGCCAAGAAAGACCAGTTTATCGCGACATAACATTCTTTGTGGCTCTTGAATAATTTCTCCCACTCTGTCTTCTAGAAATAAACTTGTATTTTTGAAAGACAGCTTCACGAGCCACAAACCCGTTGTACTCGTGATTATAATAAGGAAAAATGAGCATTTGTTTCTTTTGAAAACTTACAACCATGGTACCCTACCATTTCATATCTCATATGATTCGTTTTAGATTTAGTGAAAAAATAATTTAGACAAAATGATAAAATCCCCAAAAGGATCAAGTAACTTGATCGAAGTCCAAACCATATCGAATAGCGTTTGATTTCTTTATCCAACCACACATTATCCCATAATGTGTGCTAAGAGATATTAATTTGTGATACTATATCACATTTCATTTGGCTTGCATCAAGGTCTTCACTTGATAATCCCATCACGACTAAATCGTGATTCCTTGAACTCTTTGAACTTCTTCAAAGATTTCTCTATTTACCTTATTAAGTGAACACATTAGCGTCAACTTAAATCGTTGGTAAAAGAAAATGATCAACCTATTTTGGATCAATGATTTACAACCTCGATCTCCTTTTCAACCAAAAGGCATGAGACATCTTGCTTTGAATACAAGATACGCATATACCATAAGATCTAATGGTTTCAAGAGTACTCGATAACTCTTTGCGTTCATCATTCCAGAATCTAAGGTTTAATCTTGGATTACCAATTTGAGTCTTGCATCATCTACATGATATATCATTCTAGTTTGGTTTAGAATATATTCACCTTGATAATGGGCTAGCCATACATCAAATCGTGGTGTATAGGGTCACAAAAGTAAAACCTCTTTTGTATCTTAACAAGTTTATATTCTTATTTAGAGTTTATGCACTTAATAGTCACAATTAAGTACAACTCTAAACCCAAAACTAGATTGAGTACACAATGACTCTACCTCTCAACATCATTGTTGTTAGTCGTCATATTCTAATCATCCTATGTATCAAGTACAATGATGAAAACCACCACCGGTTTCTAATATTGACGAAGTAGTACTAGCAAAATTTATGTCAATCAAATAAACATTTAAAGAAGAAGGTCCGATTAGATGTCCCACAACTAACTTGTTGATTTTTCAATAATTTGGGGTAGTTTCCTTTCTAGCGTCCAACAATTAAGACAATGGAAACTTTATCGGTCGGGATTGATAGGTTTAGTATTGTTATTCTCAATAACGTTACTTCTAACATTACCTTGTATCAATTCCATTCTAATTTTACTTCTTTAAAACCTTATCCTTTTCTTAACGGTTTAAGAGAATGCTCCCACTCATTTCAATGAGTCTTTGCTTTGAGAAGCAAAGTTATATTCATGAAGATTACTCTTCATTCGTTTGTTTAGTCTTAAAACTTTCATTGAAGTGGTTGCGGTATTTTGGTCTATTACGATTTCCGACAAATCTAATTACCAAAACAATTTAGCGCTTCAAGGTACTTAATTCAATTAATTATATGAAAAACAATCCATTGTAAGTAGATGTGTTAGTCAAGAATCAAAAACCTGTTTGATAATGAATAACTTTTATCTATATTCTTCACAAGAGATCCTTAGCAATGGTTCATATGAGGTTTTAGAAGAAAATTCATATTTGTCTTTAGTTACGATGTTTTAATGGAGATTTGAATTAAAATCGAAATGATATCGCATATGAATTGTGGTAAAGAAATAGAACAATATAATAACGGAATAGTGGAAAACTTAACATTTATCGTTTTATTAATACTTGTAAATAACAAGTAAAGCATTTACATAGTGACCTCTACCCAACTATGATAAATGATTCCGACATCCAAATTCATATTAACTTGGGCACGGGGTAGCCGATGAAACCCTTATCATTATAACTCGGTGGATTAGCTCTTTAATCGATTCTACTTTTAGAACTCTCGGTCGATAAAATTACATTAACATTTATCTTTAGCCCAAAACACATCCGACAAGGGCACGGGGTAGCCTATGAAACCCTTATCAGTTACCTTTGTTGAGTTCACCCCAAATTTCGAAAAAATGTGTCCATGATCCAAATTCACATTAACTTGGGCACGGGGTAGCCGATGAAACCCTCATCAACATGAATTCGGTGGATAGACATTTATCACCCACTTCCCCTACGTAACAAGGTTTGTACCCCGGGGTGGCCGAGTGCACTCCCTCGCGAAATAGGTTTTCATGGTTTCTACTTTTTGGTAAGGCTAAGTCTCAATTGTTTGTTTTAGCGAGAGGTCTTGTCAATTTATTATCTATCACGTTTTAAGTGAACTAAAGCGGTGAACTACGATAATTGTAATTGACACGGTCGATAAACTCGATAAAAAATGATAATGCATGTTTTAGTTATGGCGATTTAGCGATGCATGCGACATATAAATAAAATGCAAAGCATAAATTAAATCCTAGTATGGCCTTCCTAAAACAGAAAATCTAATTAACTATTACATATTCGGAAACCAACTACATTGGTCCCTTGAACTTCGGTTTAAGCACGCATGTCGAGGTAACACCGTCTTTAATGGATCGCCTTCTTAAGTGGCACCGTCTTCAAGGATTTCCGGAATAAATTAAATTACATAACAAATTACATAATTTCCTATTATACATTTGTAATTAAAATAAAATAAATCTATTAAATTACAAAACGGTGATACGAGATCACAATAAATTACAACCGAATCGATATTCCCATACATTTCGGGTAACGCCAATTAAAAACTAAGGCCATACTAAGTAAAATTACTTAATTCAAAAATTACATAAAATAAAATTATGACAATCATAAATAAAATGCAGCATTATAATATGTATGAACATGCCCAATTTTATGCTAAATCGCCTTTAAGGAGCCAATATCTTATATTAAACGGTTTTTACGGATTTGCGTGATTCAACCTTTTAAAATCACAATAAATTACATAAAATCATATTTATGCACAAGTTAATTACCCTAACCGAATTAGGACTCAAAATTAGTCTCCACTAACATATTGACTATAATTAACTTATATTTCTTAAAATTGTTCATTAATGGACTCAAAATTACAATAAAATGCTATAAACTTCAAATAAATCATAAAAATTTCAAATAAATTCAAAATTTGAAATTTAAACTCTTGAATATTCTGGAAAAATACCATGACACTCATAATGTTAAAAAAAACTTAGGTTAAAATTACGAAAAATTATCGGAAAAACTATGTTGCGGTTTATCGGATTTATCAATTATAATCATAAAAACATGAGAAAAATTATATTCATCAACTTTTCAATTTTAGATCTGAAAAAGATAATAAAATGCCATATGTGACGTTTTTCGTTAGTCATGAAGTATGTTTTAGCAATTATTCACTAATTAAGTAATTATTTATGCTATTTTTCATCAAAAATTCATAAATCATGCATAAAGACTTCAATATAGCCTATTATTTTACACACATATTGTAAAATTGTATGTGACAACATACTAAATTTCTATGACCAGATTCGAAATTTATCTCATATTAACCCATTTTTCATTTAAATTCGATTTTTATCATGAAAAATCCATATTTCGAGCATAAAACTCCAAAAATTATGAAAATTTACAGGTCAACTAAAACTACAATATGTGAAAACATATCCAAAAACCACTGAAAAATTCGAAGTTTAGCTAATTTTAGTCCGAAAATGACATTTTTATCATAAAATCACATTTTAATGCCATTATTAAATAAAATGAACAATAAAAATCCATAAATTAACCAAAATATCCTAAATACATTTTAGGATCAGAAACTTTAACATGCATAATTTATTTTCGTGATATATCATAATAACACAAATTTATGAGTTTTATGTGTTAATCGTATAACTCGGAAAAACTATAACCGATTTGCATGCAAACAACCTAAGGCTCTGATACCACTTGTTAGAAATCTATATCTCATTTTACAACATATTAATATATGTTACAAATTAATTTAGTCATAAAATTAAATACAAATCTTATGCATGCAAACTAAAATAGATAAGTGAAGAAATCGTTTTCCTTACTATAAATTTCGGTCATCATATGGGCACCAACAAGATCTCCTTCTTGTTAGTTCTTGAGCTTTCCAACAATGGATAAACAAGATTCAAGTTTAGAATCTCTCTCAAAAGCATATATCCAAGGAAAACTCATAATAACTAATATTATTTTTTGATCTAGTAATAATATTAATCATACTTAAATTTGACACAAAAATATTATTTTTGCTCTTGAAATTTCGGTTCAAGAGAGAGCTTTTTATGAGGTTTTATTTCTCTATAAATGTCATAATATGTAGAGAGAATAGTAATTTGTTACTCTAGAAATTCTATTGTATAAAATGAATGAATGAATTGATGGGGAAAACTCTTTCCTTTTCTTTATGTAAAACCGGTTGGAGGGAGTTTTTGTGCCCAATGCATGGGCTAGTTTTTCTAACCAAGAAATCATAGGTATGTAAGGCTGCAAGCAAGGTCTTATCATTATGTTTTCCACTCAAAATAAAAACACAATATAAACCTAATACTCCCTTCATAAATTCGGTACATATGACATAAAATGGGAGGTCCATTTTATTTTGTCATTTGTCAATTGTGACATATGTGACATGTTACTTGACATGTGAAATTGTAATGTATTTTTAACATATTAAAAATCAACATACTCATAAAATATGTCATTTACAAAATCGACTAGTAATTCGTAATTACTTGTACCAAAACGGTTTATCAAATTATAAATTACAACGTCTTGTATTTATAATAAATTATTCATTCAATTTTAATTTCAATTGTTTCGCAAACAATAGTTTTATCTAAGTAATAAAACAATTCGATTACTTAGATCGTATCTCATTTAATCAAATTACAACAAGACACGTTAACTATACTCACAAAATCATCCGTCAATTTCAAGCAATTTAATTAACTCGTATCGGCATACGATTAATTAAATAATCAATTAAGAGTATTTCCCTATAGGTATGACCTAAGGGGATCAACTGATCACCACTACCGCACGACGAATGTCAAACTCTAGACAGCCAACCATTACCGATATGTGTGGACCAGTTGATTGTAAAATATTACATCCCACATGTATTCTTAAAATGAGATTTAAACATGTGATCATCATGATCGACAATTGTGATCGCTTTATTGTCGGAGGACTCATATTCCAACAGAATCTGGTCAGGAATCCTCTGATTGTCTCGCCAGGTTTTTGCTTGATTCTATATAGGTCACTAGATCTCTTTTCGAGTTCCCTGCTGCTGGCAAATTGATGGTTGAACGAGTTTATTAGATCTGCAAAGGACTTGATGCTTCCATTTGGCAGATTGATGTACCACTGAAGGGCAGGTCCGGTCAAGGTTGTTCCAAAACCCTTGCACATGCATACTTGTTGCAACTCACTGGGTATGGAGGCTGCCAACATTCTTTGTTTGTAGTACGCTACATGATTCTGAGGATATGTGGTTTCATCATAGATCTCATTGATGGGACCATAAAATTCTTAGGTAGATCTATCTTTGCTATCTTATCCACGAAGGGAGAGTCAGCATAACTTTCAGGGTTGGCTTCCTCAATGGTTGCAGGTACTCCAGGAATCTTCTCAAATTTCTCATGGAGTTTCTGGATCTCCTAGAGCATGGCCATCATTATGGCTAAGTTAGTTTGATCTGGGATGGCCTCTTCATTTGGAGTGTCTTCTGAGTCTGAATCAAGGTCTCCTGCTTTGGATTTCGTTGGAGTTGGGAGTACCAAAGTTGGAGAAATCAATGTTTCTGATAATTGAAGAGAATGGAGTTCCAGGATGAATCTTTAATTTCGGGCCTGAAGCTTTATCTCCTAACTTTTGCTTCAGACTGGATTCTGAATCTCTTAGTTTCTGGACTGCAGCCTCAACCTGGGCCATTTTCTGCTTCAGTTGCTCCATTTCCAATAGTTGTTGTTTGGCAGCAGCAAGTTGTTGTTCAATGCTGTCTCTAGTCAGTTTTTGGAAAAGTTTTTGTGTTGTTTGGATTTAGGTTTGGATTGTTTTTGAGCTAGATGCCTCACGGTGGGCGCCAATTATTTTAGCAGGGATTTTCACAAAGATGATGTCCTGCCAGGGATATAATTGCAGGGTAATCTAACTCATAATAAGTAGCCTGACTAGTATGACAGGTTAAGTAAAGAAAAAATACTAATGTAAGACTCAAAGATTTATACGTGGAAAAACCCTGGGAATAAGGGAAAAAGCCACGGGCACCAAGCCAGGAGGGATTATTACTATAATTTTGAGTATCCTGACAGGGAACGTGTATGTCAGGCAAGGAATAGAGTGTGGCTGCTTAATAATAATGCTAATAAGGTAGTTTATGATTACAAATATGAGAGTAAAAATGTGAGTGAGTAAGTAAGTGTCTTCTCCTTTCTTCTTCTTTGCTATTTTAGTGGCCTTACAACGGTCCTCTGAAGTTGTTTTTAGGCTTTCCCAGTCAATAGGCCTCGTGCCCTATTTACCCGGGAGTGGTTAGTTGACTCCTAGAGTTGGCCGCCATTATTTCTGCTGGGTTGACTGCATCAAAGTTGTTGTGGGTTTTGTTGAATAAGTCTTCCGTAAAAATAGGAACCATTTTTGTGAACTTCAGTTGTTGCCTGACGCGTTCTCGTTGTGCTTATCATGTGGCTTGACGAGATATTCATTCAGGCCTGGCCTAATAGACGCCTGACCTGACTTTCCCTCCTAGATGGTGCCTGCTTGGGTGTTTGGATGCCTTGTATTGAATTGTTTTATGTTCAGGCTTAGCTTGGGCATTGCCTGATTCTTGTCTGATCAGGAAGGGTAAATCTGGGCCCAACAAACATTATCCTCAGTTAACTTCAGCATAGTCTTCTCGGTTTCTTCAACTTCAGATTCACACTCAGCTATTGGTTCTAGGCGAGCCGAAGCCACAACCTCAACACTCTTCCTTGCAGTTGGGACCTCAATCCAGTCATTTGGATTATCCGAGATCACAAGTCCTTCCTTAAGCATAGTAGTAGCCCGAATCTGACCTTCTACTTCCTTACGAATCGATGCAATTTCATTCTCAATGGATTCAACATTAACTACCGGATTCTTACCATTTGTGTTACTAGAAAGAAGTTGTTTTTGATTAATAGTTATTAGTACTAGAATTAATAACAGATGAGCTATTATTATTATTATTATTATTATTATTATTATTATTATTATTATTATTATTATTATTATTATTATTATTATTATTATTATTATTATTATTATTATTATTATTATTATTATTATTATTATTATTATTATTATTATTATTATTATTATTATTATTATTATTATTATTATTATTATTATTATTATTATTATTATTATTATTATTATTATTATTATTATTATTATTATTATTATTATTATTATTATTATTATTATTATTATTATTATTATTATTATTATTATTATTATTATTATTATTATTATTATTATTATTATTATTATTATTATTATTATTACTATTATTACTATTATTATTATTATTATTATTATTATTTGATAGATCTAGAAGGAGAGTTTGATTTTTCCGAGCCATTGCTGAAAAAACAAGAACCCTAAAACTCAGAGTACTTTATTACTCTAGCTTTCTCTCTCATCCCTTCTTTGTAATTTTGATTATCTCATTTTTTATAATAATAACAAAAAAAAAATCATTTTAAATATATCTGTGCGTATATTTTGACTCATTTACTAGTAAACTGATATTACCACAACATTGTCTAAAATGTCTATTAAATCAATATGTTAAATCGTTATATATAAATTGTAAAACCATAAAACAAATAAATAAGTTAGTATAAGTAGTTACATAAGAGATATATTTCAGTCAATTAAATTATGGTTTTACTCTACTAATACTTGTGTAAAAAGTGTAAAACCACCTTACACAAGCATTACTGTAGATTAGTTTGTTTTTTTTTTAAAAAAATGAAATAGAATGGATTGAAGGGGAGGATTTGGATCTCGATCATATGATCCATATCTAGATTCATTTTTATAATTATGAATTTGATCTATATTCTTATCCATTAAATGTAAAATATTGCGATTCAGATTCCATTCGTTGGATCTGACTTCAGGATATTGGCAGAATTAGGGATCCATCGTCGTCTGTATATCTACCTATGAGTGCACTTGTCATTCTCATATAGTTTTGTGCACGACCATTTAAAACATTTTTTATTTTCATTTTTAAATTTTTATATAGTTTTGTTTTCAGTTTACGTTAATATCGGTCATGATTCTTCTATAAAAAAAATATTTGTTTCACATAAACTAAAGCTTGTAGGATTTGAATTAGGACCATTTTAGCAACTCTTCTATAAATCGTCTTTTCTATTAATTCGTCCTATTATATGAATACCATTTTAATAATAATAATTTGTCCATATTGTCTGTTCTAGAGAGATTTCTCTTCAACGAAACCCCCCCCCCTCCCCTCCGAAAAAAAAAATTACGATCTTCAACTGATTACCTACATAATTCCGATACTAATGGTACTATTTCTTCCCCTTCTTATGCGAATTTAACTATTGATCGCTGTTTAGGTCTTTGTACCCAAATCGATTAATTAGGGTCAATGTAGTCTATATTCGTTGGTCGATTGTATGATGATTCGTATGTCAATAAGTAAACAGAAAAAATAAAGTACGTAATGTAAATTGACACGTAAGATTTTGGTGACGCGGAAAACCCAATGTGGGAACAACCGCGGGAGGGACGGTACCCTGCCAAGTATTGCACTATATGAATTGGAGGATGATTACAACTATGGCACGAAGCTAATCCTGCTGGCCCTAGGCGTCAGGCCTGCAAGATGAACGTATATTGTTTTCAGAGATGTGGTCTCGAATGTTGTTGTATGAATGAATACGGATGTGTTGAATGTCCTTCTTGATTTGCTTCCTTGGCTATTTATAGGGTAAGAACCCTAGATATATCCTACCTCGAATATGGAAAGGGAATATTATTTCCATAAGGACTTCTTTCCAAACCCGGACTCCCTTGCCAATTCTCCCCGATCTCCCTATCTTCTCCCTAACTTCTCCCTGGCACTCCTTTCCTTAATACTGGCACCTTCTATGACGGGCTCTTGATCCTCCTTAAGCCCATTTCCCCTTTTCCTGACCGCGGGCTCCCTTCCTCCTTACCACTTCTTTCGTAATCTTTATCTTATCCAATGGGCCTTCTTTATTGTGCTATTTTCAGTCCAAACAGTTTGCCCCAAATTTCTTGTGAAGTACGCTTTCAAGTATCGAGCAAGGAATTTTACGTAACCAAATACTAAACCCTACGCCGCCTTTTTACTCCTTCCCATTCAATCCATCATTTCCAACCGCCCTACTCCTCTTTCTCCGCACCCAACTCCCTCTCTCCTCTTTATAACCCCAACGTCCCTCTTCCAGTCTCATTAATCACTCCAAATCATTTCAAAAACTCTTCTCTCTTAAACCCTCAATCTTCCTTCTCCTTTATTCCTCGCCGGCTTCACTGTTTCCCTTCTCCGTCTCCATCTCCAGGTAATCCATCCTCTCTTCTTCTTTTAATCTTCATTTTCTCTCTCCACCATGGGCAAAACTCGTCAATCCTCCACACCCTCTGATCATAACCTCGACCCCATTTTCTCTTCTCGGGGGCTTTTCAAGAACCCCCACGACTGTGACTCTGCTTTAACGCCGACCGACATCCCCATGATCAAGAATCTGCTTGGTCTTGGTGACGGGGTGGATATCGCCATCCTTGAACCGGGACAGAAAGCTGACGCCCTCCGTCTGGGGTGGGTTTGTTTCTATCTGTACCCATTTAAATATGGCCTCCGTTTTCCTTTCCCTAAACTCGTCCAAGATTTTATCTTCACCAACAATTTCGCCATGGCACAAATTTTCGCTGCCATATGGAGAGTTCTTCTCTATTCTCTGGCCGCTGGTCAGAGTACTGGCAAATCTGTCACTCAGGGCGATCTGGCCCATATGTACAACATCAGATCCCTAGGCAGGGGTCAATTCTCCTTCCGGGGCCGTGGAGAGGCTCCCTTCAGACATGTGTCAAAATCTCGCGATGAGAAATGGTTCGAGGACTCCTTCTACGTGAGGAAGGACTCCATCCAGCCTCCTGCCGATTATATTTTCGAGAAATGGGTTCTGACTTCGAGTAAGTAGCCTTCCTGTCACCCGATTTGTTTTATCTCGGTGCTTACTAGCTTACTTCATCGCCTTCGTGCAGGCCCCTGTGACCTCACCCGTATCGGCGCCAAGATCCCTGCCTGCTTCTTCCTCCAATCCTCCTCAATCAGCCCACAGTATGTCTTCTGGTAAGGTTTCTGTAACCACTTTTGTTTGCATGCTGTTTCTGCAGACGTTTTAAGCATTCTGTCGCCTGAGGCTATGCGTGCTTGCAGGTTCAAAAGTTGATCAATTGGAACTCATCCTCCAAAGTGCTAAAAGAAAGAGACCTTCTGCCAGCCCTGATGTGGCCACTGCCTCCAAGAGGAGTGCTCCGGCTGCCTCTTTTCAGACTCCTCCCACAGTTTCCAGTTCTGCTGCGCGCGTGCCCCTAGAGGTTGATCCGTTATCTCGCCATCCGCCTACTCCTCCTGCCAGTCCTCGTGCTTCGTCTAGTGGGGGCATCATTTCTCATTTCCCAGAAGGCTTTGGGAATGTAGACAAGGTGCCGTACTGGACGGAGATTGATCAGTTGCTCTTTCCTCCTGTTGAGGAAACATTTTCGGAGTTCATCCCAGAGGAGATGGCCGAAAATGACGTGCACAACGCCTTCATGGTAAATATTCTTCGCCTTCTACATGTCTGTCTATCTGCTTCTTGCTTAAATTCTGCCTCTCAACTCTCTTGCTGACTTCGGATTATTTATGCCCCAGACTCTTCAGTCTGCACTCTACAACAGGAAGATGATCAACATAGTGCAGACCACCAGCCGTGCTACCAGCGCCAAGAACCGGAGTCAAGGGAGACGGTTGTGGATCGGCACGGCGGCGGGTTGATCGAAGGAGCGTGTGGTGGAGCCAAGACGAGCTTGCTGTCACTAAGAAGAAATTGAAGGAGGGGGCTGATCAGCTGGCTCGAACCCAGGCGGTGTGCAGCACTTTTTCTGACTCTCTGAAGCAGTCTGAGGAGAAGATTAGCGAGCTGATCTCCCTGGCCACCAACGTTGTTGCCTATGCCACCTGGCGGGGAAAGATCAGCGGAATACGTGCTGCCCTTGAGAAGGCTCCCACCCAGCAGGCTATAGAGGAAGAGGAGAAGCAGCTGGAGATGCTCTACCCCACCCAACCTGATCTGAGCGTGTTGATGCCTGAAGTTGGTGAGGTGAATTCTCGTGCGTTGGCTGAGCAGGCTGCTAGGGGTGGTGCTGGAATGTCCCAGGACGCTGCTGACGGAGATCAGGGAGCTATGGCGACTGAGGACGCTCAGGCTGAAGCAGTACCTGAAATGAGAGGTCAGCCGGCAGAGGAGGTGCCAGAGGTAGAGGTCATTAATGTGACTGATAATTAAGTTTTTATGTTTTGATACACTTTTTTGGCAGTCTGGCCCAGAGGTGGCAGACTTTGTAAGTTTTAAAGTCTTCTTGCGTTTTGCCCCGCCAGGGTGGCGGTTAAACTTGGGGCCGTATTTTTGGCCATATTTTGAAATGCCCCTTGCCATAGTTTGGCAAGGTTTTAGCTTACATATCGTGTGTTCGCTGTTTCTCTTCCCTGTTTTTAGGGTGTTTATGTCGTGTCAGTCTTGCTTGACTGATTTAGGCGAGTCCTGTCACCCTGAAAAGGCTAACGTTCTGACTTAGCTAGCTGCCGTGTCAGCCAGATGGCTGATTTAGGCGTATGCCACAATGTTAGGAGGAGTGGCCGTGTCAACCTAGGAGGCTGATTTAGACTAGCCTGGTCAACCTGAAAAGGCTGATCCAGACCAAGCTAGCTGCCTTGTCAGCCGGATGGCTGATTTAGGCGTATGCCGCGGTTTTGGACTACTTAACCTTGTTCATGACGCAAGGTGTGTTCATCTCGTTTAATGCCAACAGGGGCGTCATTGAGGCAAGTTTATCGTCATTCTAGGACCAAATGGAGACGCTGCAGGATTCTGGTAGCGCAGATATCCCTACGTTCCATGTTCGTTTTTGCATGCATGCTGGGGCCCAGATTAATTGCGATTAGTGCGAGCTACGTCCAGGGGGTGGTATCACGGGTAGCTGGATAAGCGTATTCACCGTGTCGGCCCAGGCTCCCTTTCGTATGTTCCACAGTTCGCCTGGTGAGGGTGCTCCTTGTGGAGAAAATAGGTTGGGCATGTTGGAGTGCCGTGTGCCTTGTCACCCCGCGTTGACAGTTGACAGTCCTGCTAGACATCCTTTCAAAGTACCATAGATACCAAAATTCAAAGTGATGTATTTAGAGAAGCCTGAAAATAAGAAAATATATTAAAATGATGTGAAGTACAATTGTCGCCATCTCATGGGGTACCGAGCAATGTGGTCCCGGACGCCGCCGGACCACACCATCCAATAGCGATTTAAAGTTTTAAAAATAACTTAAAGATACCATAAATAAGAGTGAAACGGCGGTATGCCTACTACCGGATTTTTATTTTATCTTTAAAAATGATTTGGCTTTTCATAGTACATTATTCTGAAAGCTAGAGTCTACTTATTATTAAAAGTAATATCTCTTCAGGTGAAGTATGTTCCATGGGCGTTGTATGATTTGACCGTCCATAGTCATCAGTCTGTATGCACCATGGCCAACAACTCCTTCTACCTGGTATGGTCCTTCCCATTTGTAGGCGAATTTGCTTGCTTTTCGATTTTTGGTGTTTTGAAACACCTCTCGGAGAACCAGGTCTCCTACCTCCAAGAGCCCGACTTTCACATTCTTGTTGTAACTCCTGGCCACCGATCGTTTGTAGGCGGCGGGGCGATTTTTGCGCTTGCTCGCGGCTCGTCAATCAGTGTGTCCAGGCTTCGGTCATCTCTCGCATTGTTCAGTTCCCTTGTCATATTTTCATACCCGTGAGTGGGAACTAGAACTTCGATGGAATGACCGCTTCCGCGCCAAACACCAGTGAAGGGTGTTTGACTGTTGCTATATCTTTGGCGTTGTTAATCGACCATAACACTAGTGGCAATTCATCTGCCAACTTTCCTCCTAACTCCTGTAACCTCCTTCTTAGATTGTCCATAATAATTTTATTGCTGGATTCAGCTTGTCCATTGGACTTTGGAGTCCTAGGTGCTGACTTTTTTTAAGGTGATATTCCACCTGGCACAGTATCCTTCGATATCGTTGGAGATGAATTGTGAGCCATTGTCACATATGATTTCTGATGGGATACCAAATCTGCAAATGATGTTTCGTTTTATGAATAAAATGACTTGCTTGTCTTTTACCTCCGTGAATGCTTCTGCCTCTATCCACTTGGAGAAGTAATCTGTCATTGCTAGCATCCAGGTTCTGTTTCCTGTGGCCCGTGGTAGGGGGCCTACTACGTCCATGCCCCATGCCATGAATGGCCAGGGAGAGATAATAGGTGCAGGGCTCTCTGGGTGGGTGGATCATGGGCGGCGAGCGCCGGGCATCACATTTTCGTGCATACTCTCGCATCTGCTTTCATTGAGGGCCAAATATCCATGTCCGAGGGCTTTATTTGCCGGACTCCTTTGTATGGTTTCCACATTCGCCACTGTGGAGAGCATGCAACACAGTCTGTGCTTCTTCCTTGTCCAGGCACCGTAGGTAAGGGCCTGCTAGCGATTTTCTGAACAATATATCATCAATAAGTATGAATCTGGAGGCTTTTATTCTAAAAGCCCTCACTTATTTCTTATCATTTGGTAGCTTGTTATGGCGCGGCCCGATCTAGGTAAGTGTGTGGTGTCCTCATTGATCGTCTGCTGGATCGGCTACAGTCGGGCGTCTTGTTTGGCGAGAACTCTCACCTTCCTCTCAGAATCGCTGATTTCCTTTTTGCTTTGTGGATCCTCCAGTTCACCCCTATCTATTTCTTACATGGATGAAGGTTCCAAAGCATATGTGTTAATGGAATCTTTGGATAGCTCTGTTGGCTTAAATGTTGCCCCCAGGGTTGCTAGGGCGTCTGCTTCCACGTTCTGATCTCTGGGGACTTGTTTAAGCTTGCAAGTGTCGAATTTTTGTTTTAATTCCTTTGCTACTTTTAGGTATGCAATCATCTTCGAATCTCTGGCTATAAACTCATCATTTACGTGGTTGACTATTAACAGAGAGTCGCTGGATATGAGCAGGTGTCTGACCCCTAACTCTAGAGCTAGCTTCATTCCCAATATCAAGGCCTCGTATTCTATTTCATTGTTGGTTGCCTTGAATTCATATCTTACATGACTTAAGCTATCGGGTCTCCCTGTGGTGATCGCACTTAATCCTACACCTGCCCCCTTTGGTTGGAGGCTCCGTCGATATGCATCCGCGGACTTAAATACTTGCCTCTTTCTAAAGTGAGGATATCTCGTATCCGCCGGGTTCGGATGGCCGGATCAAGTCGACACGAAGTCGGCTAGTGCTTGTGATTTGATTGCTGTTCTAGGGTCGTATTGGATATCGTATCCACTGAGGTGTACAGACCATTTAGACATTCTTCCTGATAGTTCAGGCTTCCTCATGATAGCTTTTAGCGGGTAGTTTGTCACAACATGTATGATGTGTGACTCAAAATAGGGACGCAGTTTGCGAGATGCTACTACCAATGTTAGTACTAACTTTTCAAGGGATGTGTACCTGGTCTCTGCGCGGCGAGACTTGCTTATGTAGTATCGGCTTCTGCTCCTTTTCTTGCTCTCGACGACCGGACATCACTCACTGCTACTTCTGTGACAGCTAGGTATAGGAATAATGGTTCTCCTGGCTTTGGTTTTGACAGCAGTGGCGGGCTGCTGAGATAGTGTTTCAGGTCTCTAAAGGCTTGCTCATGTTCAGCGGTCCATTCAAACTTCTGGCTTTTCCTTAGTACGTCATAAAATAGCCGGCATTTGTCTGAAGATCTTGAAATGAACCTGTTCAGGGCTGCTACCTTTCCAGCTAGTCTTTGAACATCCTTAGGTTTCTCGGGTGATTCCAGCTGTAAGACAACTTTGATCTGTTTGATGTTGGCTTCTATTCCTCTTTGAGTTACAATATAGCCTAAGAACTTGCTAGAAGATACCCCGAAGGTGCATTTAGATGGGTTTAATTTCATCTTGTATTCCCTGAGGGTGCTGAATGTTTCTGCCAGATGCCGCATATGATCTTTGGCTTTTTCTGATTTCACCACCATGTCATCAATGTACACCTCCATGGTTCTTCCTATTTTCTCTTTGAACATGCGGTTAACCAGCCTTTGATATGTGGAGCCTGCGTTCTTTAGGCCGAACGGCATGACGTTGTAGCAATATATTCCTCTCTCGGACATAAATGTTGTCTTCTCTTGATCTGCAGGATCCATCTTGATCTGATTGTATCCACTCCATGCATCCAGGAATGTTAACATCTCGTGTCCAGCTGTTGCATCCACCATTGCATCAATATGAGGCAGCGGGAATGGATCTTTAGGACATGCTTTGTTGAGATCGGTGAAGTCTACACATACTCTCCACTTCCCATTCTTTTTAGGCACCACCACTACATTGGACAACCATTCTGGGTATTTTACTTCCCTTATTTTCTTTGCTGCCAGCAGGCTATTTACTTCCTGGTTGATTACCTTATTTCTCTCTGCTGCAAACTTTCTCCTTCTTTGTTGGATGGGTTTACACTTTGGGTCCACGCTAAGCTTATGTGTTATGATGGATGGATCTATGCCTATCATATCATCGTGTGACCATGCAAAGCAATCCATGTTATCTTGCAAGAACTTGACTAGCTGCTGTCGTAATCTTCCTGTACATCCTGCTCCAATGAGCACGGTTCTTTCTGGGTGCAGCTTGTCCAGGTTGATCTGATCCAGTTCTTCTGCTGGGGGTTCGATGTATTCGTCCTGGATAGGCTGCTCCTGTAATTGCTATGCGGGAGGGCTGGTAGTGCACTTGAGTGCCTTCTTATAGCAGCCTCTAGCTTCCTCCTGATCTCCTCTTATTGTTTCTACTCCCCATGGGGTGGGGAACTTTATGCACTGGTGGTATGTTGAAGGGACTGCTTTCATCTGGTGTAACCATGGTCTTCCCAAGATAACGTTGTAAGTAGAAGGGCTATCTATAACCAGGTATCTGACTTGTTTGTTGACTCCTCCCACATAGGTGGGGATGATTATCTCACCTAGCGAGCTGGCTGTTTCTCCGCTGAAGCCTACTAGCGGAATAGTATTCTTCTGTAAATCCTTCACGCTGAACCCCATGTTCTCTATGGTTTTCAGCATGATTAAGTTGACCGAGCTTCCTGTATCTACCAAGACCTTTCTAACTATGCAATTGGCCATTGATAAAGTGATAATAAGTGTGTCATGATGTTCTCGTTCATCGTATGTATCTCCTTCATCAAAGCTTACTGCTGGCAGGTCACTATGAGAAATTCTACAAGAATTAGCTGGCCTGTCTACTTTGATTTCGGTGGCATGTCTCTTAGCTGCTTGCGTAGTACTTGTACTGTGAATGATATGATTGTTCAAGCTCTTCCTGCAAATAATTCTCCTAAATCGGTTCAAAATTCGGCTATTAAACCTAATTCTGCGTCAATTCCAACTGTTTCGTGTAGTAATTTGTCTGGCTTAAATGCAAGTTCTTCCCAGAAAACAGGGGAAGCCATGGCTATCCCTGTTCCTTCTAATGAGGTTCCCAAATTGTTTAGACAACTGCAAACTTAGTGACTCCTAATGTTCCGAGTGTGCCTGTCCAAAACCCTAATTTGAGGAAAAGCTGGGTAGAGGTTACTAAAGAGAAGGCAAAGAAGGGAATGAGACTATTATTTCATGAGGACGGTGCTAATTTTACTAAAATTGATATCCAGATTGATGAGGTTCAGGATGAACTTATTAAATGGAAATTCACTTTAATGGGTAATGTTTTAGGGGTTAAACCTACTTTGAAGCAGATTTCTGAGTTTGTGCAAAAACATTGGAATCATGGTCCCTTTTCCCTTGTGCAATATTTCAAAAATGGGTGGTTTAGCTTCAAATTTGATAGTGAGGAGGACACGAATACTGTTTTGAACAAGGAATCTTGGAAAATTGGCTCAAATTCTATGGTTTTGAAGCAATAATCCCCTTATTTCTCCTGTATCATGGAGAATGTGGCTATTTTTCCTATATGGATTCTTTTCCCAGATTTAGACCCCTATATGTGGACTGATTCTATCTTGACCAAGATGGCTATCAAAGTAGGCAAACCTCTTTTTGCTGACCTTCACACTACTTGCGATGCTAGGTTATCCTTTACAGGGTTCTGGTAGAGGTTGATGTCACTAGGGATCCGCCTGGTCAGATTGTTATCAATGCCTCTTTTATTGGACAATCCACTCAAAGGATAGTGTATGAATGGCTCCCTTATTTGTTTAAAACCTGCCGGAAACTTTGGCATGCTGCTGCTTTCTGTAAAAGGAATAGGGCTCCTCCTGTGGAAAAAATGTGGAGAATGTGGGAAAGCAGCCTTCCCCTGTGAAAGCAAAGCGTACAACAAAGAAAGTGTTCAAACCTATGGTTCCTGATAACAATGTTCCTAACCAGACTGACTTGGCAGAGGCCTCAGGATGCCACTTGCTAGGTGGTACCTCAGCCCCTATGGTTGAGGAGTCACTGGTGCTCCAAGCTAGGTTATCCATCAAAAGGCAAGACTAGTTAAACACTTGGAATATAAGGGGTTTTAATAAGCTAGTTAAACACTTAGAGATTGTTAAATTTTTTGAAAGTTAATAAGATTGACTGTTTTTGGTGGATTATGTGCAAGGCTGAATCAGGTCAGGGTAGAGTTTATTGTAGCGTTTACTAGCTCGGCTACCTTGTTTAAGACTGTAGGGCATGATAAAATGTATGTAAAGTAAAATAAATAAAGCAAACAAGTAAGACAATAGATTTTGTACGTGGAAAATCCTTTAATTGGGAAAAAACCATAGGCACCAAGTCAGGAGAGTTTTCACATTGTATATGGAGAATAGTAACGTAAATAGGTACAATATAGTGTATTTTTTCTAAGTGTTATAATTATGTTGCTTGTAAAAAGATAGCATGTCTGTTGGAATGGTCTTGGCTCCTCCTTATATAGTATACTTCGTATTTGCTGAATGATTTCCACGATTAAGGCGTAATATTTCCTCTTAATGACGCCATTAATTGCACCTTCAATGCTCTTCATTACTGATGTGACTCATAATTGCGCACATTTAGCCCCCTAATTGAGCCCATTTTGCATACTATTATAACATTCCATAGCCATTTTATCCGTCAAATACTTTCTATTTTTCTTTCCTAGTGCTGTTCATATGTTTTGTATGAAAGAAGACAATTAGGCAAAAATTCCCGTCTCCCGTGAATATTTGGAAGCTTATTGATGATAATGGGTGAAGTAGTATGAAAGAGGAGGCAAGAACAAAGACCAACAAACACAAGAATAAGGAGCATGCAAGAGAAGGAAAAGCAAGGACCATTATGAGGAACAATCCGAGCGTACTACAAAGAAGACACTCGTCTTCCCTGCCCAGAATCCGAGCGTCCCGAGCAGGCGACGCTCGTCTTCCTGTATATTCATCCGAGCGTCCTGACCATCAACCGCTCGTCGCCGCAACCCACAGTCCGAGCGTCTCCCTCCTTGGTCCGAGCGTCTTGTGATGACCCTAGCACGATATGCTCATCTCCTTGAAGACACTTGCATTTCCCTAATTTAGAACTTGGCATTGTTCATTACTAATTTATCCTTACTTAACCTAGTAATGCACTACTATAAATACCCCATTTTGTAATAATGAAAGGGGATTATGAAGGAGGTTCCCATAGTAGGAAATTCTTTTAGATTAGATTAGGAGTAGATTCGAATAGATTACTCTTTAATCTTTTCAAAAATCACACATTAATCTTTCCTTAATTATTGTTCAAGTTTATTACTTTTGGGTGATTGAAGATTATTGGGTTATTATTGGAGAATTGACAACTTTCCATCAATCAATCAAGTTCTCTTCTTTTATTATTTGCTTTATTATTTGGATCATCTCAAGTTTGGTATAATTCCTTTACTCTTTACTCTTTAGTGTTTATTTCTTTAAGCTCTTATCATGTTTATACTTGTTGTAATGATTGACACCATTGATGACATGTTTTCCATGATAATGAGTGATGATTAGTCTTTTAGCTAGGATTAATGGGTAATTAAGGGAAACAAACATGGGGAATGATTCATGCTTAATCTAATATGCTTTCATAATTAATTTGCTTGCTTGTTTTGAATTCAACTTATGCACATGTTATGTTTGATGAAATGCTAAGCCTATGAATCCTTGCATTTTTACCCATCACTTATCTTTTCAACGAGACTTGTAAGACATAAACCAACTCGAGTCTCATTAGACCATGTATATAGTTGAATAGGAAAGACTAAGTCGATTTGTAGGTGTTGTACAATCTAATCGATTCGGCTCCGGGACCAAACCTTCTTATGGATTGTAAGATATACACTAACTCGATCCCATCACAACAATAAGCGCTTGCATATAATTGAGAACATGTTTGTATGATCAACTCCCATGAATCCCTTATGACCCCATGACATCCTAGTATCCTTTATTATTTGTCTACACCTTTATTGCTTGTTTTACTTTGTTGCTTGCATTAGTTTAGAACACAACTGCAAACCCAAATCAATTGTGACACTAGCACAAATTGAGATAGATAGACTTAGAACCCAAAGCACACCGTCCCATGGATCGACCTCGACTTAACCACTAACTAGTTGTTGGTTGAGAATATAAATGTGTTTGATTGGGAGACCCGACGACAATCTCACCCGTCAAAATGGCGCCGTTGCCGGGGACGGTGTTATGTGATTAAGTTCTTACTGGTTTGTCTATTTTTATTTTCGCTTTAACCTTGAGGAACTTGTTCCTCAAGGTTCGTTTTTACCATTTTATTGTAGTTTCTATGTTTGTAGTTGTATCTTTATCTTGGTTATGATGATGACCCAAGACTTGGCATATGGAGTATGTGGTGGATCTTTTGAGTATGACTATGGGTATTGGGAATTTGAGGATCAAGTCAACACAAACCTACCTTACTATTCATACAATGAAAATCCTAACTACTAACCCAACGTTTCCCATTAAAATCACCACATCCATACCCATTTCATAATGAATTTCAATTGCCACAATACAACCACTTTCACACCCACCCACAACAAGAAGACACACCCACCCATAACAAGAAGATGAACCCATTCAAAATGTGATTCTCCAAATGATGGGAGACCAACAAAACTTCTTCAAACAAATGCTAGAGGAGAGCCAAAATAGAGAGAATGTTCTTCGAGGCATTGTTATCCAAGGTGAGAAGTTGGAGATTCAAACTGCCTAAATAAAGGAAACCCAAGAAACCACTCCCCACCAATCCTTAGACATTGATCATGAATGCGAATTTGAAGTAGTGACCTTTGATATGGAAGATGAGAAGTGGTAAGAGCCAATTCCTTTGAGCTCTTGTGAGTATGAAGGTGGTGTATTTGATGAAGAAGATACGAGGTTGAGTACGCCAAATACTCTTAGCCTTTGTGAGTATGAGGGTGTGTCTTTTGATGTGAATATTGAGATGGTGGAGGAAGAATTATTGAAGAAGAATGAAGCCCCCGTTTATGATTCCTATGAAGATAGCCATGATAATAAGATCGTGTTTTGCAAGAACTCATGGGACAAGGAAGCGGAAGGTTGTGAGATTACTCTACTTGAGGAACCTATCCTTGAGAAATTTGAGATACCTTATCATGAAGAAGAAGAATGCCCCTTCCCTATTGCCTATGAAGACTATTTTATACCCACCATGGAACCTATGATTGTTTGAGATAATATGGTGGACCTTATCCAAAAGGTCAAAATATCATATAAAGGATACTTGGTGGAAAAGCTCAAGAAGAAACTTGCAAATGAACTTGCTTATGGAAATTTGGCATCCACAAATTCAACTTCTAAAGAACCCGATCATCAATGCCATAAGAATTCTGCTTCTACCTTGGAAGGATTGAGTAATCAAAATGCTATGATCATCACCAAAATTGAAGAGGAAGATGGTAAGTGGAAGTCTCCGGACAAGTATGAACCATACTTCATACCTTATGTTGAAAAGGATCATGGGCTTGTTGGTTTGGAGCATTGCAAATACTCAATCGCCAAGAAAAAGATAAAAAAGAAAATAAATGACAAATTCCTTTGGCCAAGCTTTATTTTGAAGTTAAGCAAACCATACCTATGCTTATTTGGGGCTTGTTCACAAGCTTTTGATCTCCTTCTAAGAGCTTTGAGCTCTATGGATAAAGAATTTCGATAATTTGAACTAGTTTGGTGGAGTCCTATCTTAAACCACCAATTGTAAGATATTCCTTCCCATAATATTTGCATTGTATAAAATTGTATAATATTGCATATAATTTCGTATTTCTTGCATGAGAGTAGTGAGAGAGGGTTTTCTTCCCCATTTATTGAGCATAATTTCAAAAAAAAGATAAGAAGAAACCACAAAAGGGTGCAAGGGAATGATTTTTGAAAGAAAAGAATAAAGAAGTGAGAAAGACTACACGAGACGCTCGTGCCAAGGGAAAGACGCTCGTCCAGATCCTCTTTATAGGTACTGTTTGGCCCTGACCTGAAATTCGAGTGTATTATAAGAAAGTCGCTCGACCTAAAAGAAGACGCTCGTACCAGAGAAAAGACGCTCGTCCTGAGTGGCAACACAAGAATAATTTTGGTCTGGAGAGGAATCCGAGCGGATTCTCATTAAGACGCTCGTCCTGCACAAGACGATCGTCTCAACAAGAAGACGCTCGTCCTCAGCCGATCTCAGAAAAGCCAAAATCACTGACTAAGAATCCGAGACGCTCGTCCTCAGCCGATCTCAGCGGATTCTTACCAAGACGCTCGGATTCCCCCTGCGAGACGCTCGTCCCGACTATCAGGACGCTCATATTCCTTTGAAACTTCGTGAAATCCGCCCAAGCCCGACCCACAGCCGCTCCTCCCTCACCCCTTTTTCTATATAAACTCCACCACCATCCCTCATTTCCTTACCTTATCAACCCTAAAACTCACATCTTCATCTCCCAAACACTCCCATCACAAAAATCAACCCCAAAACCCTAACTCTCTCAAATCAAAAATGATGAACCTAAAGGGAAAAGCCAAGAAGATCATTGAGTCCGCCACCAAGAAACGCAAGGGCTATTCTTCATCCCCCCAAGGAGGGATGCCGGCAAGAGACCATTGCAATGTGATGATCGGAGGGGTGGAGCAACTTGAATACTTTCCGGAGGCGATCTTCACATCCAATGAGCACTGCAATAAGTTCGTCACATTGCTAGGTAAGCATTTTGAGCCAACTCAATTCATTGATACCAAGGTGTTAGAGGTCCTAGGTATAAGGTACCATACCGAAATGTTCTTTGATGGTTTGGTGCTTGGAAAACTATTCTATGCCCACGGAGAGACCTACCTTAGCCTTACCTTGGAATTCTTGAGTTGCCTCCGCATCATCACAAACACGCAAAGAAAAGTTTGTATGGAATTCCGATTGTGCAATCACGACCATAGACTAACCCTCAACCAATTTGCGAATATTTTTGGTCTTATTGTGCCAACGGAAAAGTTTGTATGGAAAACACCGACAAACCCGCCGACTTTGATGTGGACCAAGTTTGGAAGGATATTTCCGGGAGGGACTTCATACATTTGAAACAATGCTATACCTTCATAATCTAACATCTGGTGATTCGAATCACCAAACGCTTCATTGCCGACACTATTAATGGGAGATTTAAGCAAGATAGGTGCACTCTCCTTGATTTGACCTTTCTAGAGTCCTATCTAAATGTTCGGGGGACAAGGCCCTATAGTTTCAACACCCCCCTTGAGATGCTCACAAGGTTCTTCGACTTTGCTCAAGTGAGTTCCCAAATTAAGACCTTCGTGATGGGAGGTTTAATCACAATTTTGGCTAATGATCTCTGTCCCGGGTTTAACATTCATGGGGCTTTTGTGAGAATTGAGGGTAGTACTTTAATTGATGAGGATGCCATCTTCAACCACCACCGGTGGTGTACCTACACTCAAACCAGGAGTGTGGAATGGTTTACAAAAGGGTGTTCCTCTATTGTTCTTACGGGGTGGAATGTACCCGCTACCGACCCGGGGTTGAGCCGATACTCACCTACTCCGAGCTACCTCTTCGACATTGAGATCTACCCCAACCCCCCTCAAAGAGAAGAAGCACCCCGCCAACCTCAAAAATCTCGTGCGATGCCGGTAAGGGGTAATGCCCCACCATACCCCACTCCTTATGTGCAATTTAGACCACAAGTCCCCAATGCTCCGGATGTGAATGATTTGATGAGCCTTATGCAACAGGTTGATCTCGGGGTATGCCGAGGGCAAGAACACAACTATTTGGCCCTCTATCCCCAATACTACCAAATGGCATAACAAGGGTATATAGACCCCAATGGCCCTCGTCCATCTTGGGCCCAACCACACCTTTTGTTGCCTAATCAAGGGAACCAAGACGGGAACAATGGCGGTCAAGGTGGAGGATTCTACGGTCAAGGTGGAGGATCCTATGGTCAAGGAGGAGGGTATGACCAAGGAAGTTCTAGTGGGTATGGATACCGCAATGATGGTGATGATGACGAGTGAGAGATGCCTACCACACCATCTCCAATTGTATGATACTCTTCTCTCCCTACCTCTTATGTATAGTTGCATTGCATTTTAAATCACCTTGCATTTAGTTTACACCTCACTTGCATTTGTATTATATTTCATATTGCATTTACATTAGTTAGTTCATTTAGTATAGTTTGCATTGTAATATATCTCACATGATTCATGTAGATAGTTGCATATAGTTAGTTGCATTCATGCTTAGTCACCAATAACCAAACCTATTCCTTCCTACACTAGAAATAGTGCTTAAATCGGTTTGGGGAGGTTTGATCATCGGTGACCTAAGCATTTACATAGACAACATGCAACATATAATATAGTTTAGATTGCATTCATTTGTTATATATGTCATATAGAATTGCATTTAGTTAGAGCATGCATTCATTCATATCATATCATTGCATTTGTACTTCAATTTCCATAAAATCAAAAAAATCCAAAAACATGTTTTTCTTTTTCATTCCTACTCCTACATGTACATTGAGGACAATGTCCAAAATAAAGTGGGGGATGAGAATTTATATTCCAAAGATACAAAAAAATTAAAAAATTTTGAAAAATACAAAAACATGTCTTTTTATTTCATAATCATAAAAACCATAAAAATTTGAAAAATTGAAAAACCCAAAGACATGTTCATTTCTTTTGTAGTGTAGTGTTGTATATACTTGTTTGTTTGTTTGTTTATCCTTTTTCACATTGATCGACTACGCCACATCCGAGACATGAGGATATTGAAGACCGCATAGTATGATCATTCCAATCTCCTTTTTCCTCTTTATGTTAATGACTATGTGACTCTATTTTGATTGATGCGGTATAAATAATGTAAATTTAGGATTGCATTTAGATTATTTGGCATACTAGTTGGTAGAAGCATATGCATTAGGTTGTATAAATGTTAGTTGCATCATGGCATGTAGTTTGCATGGTTAGAAAATTTTGTGAAACCATCTATTTGGGAAACTTGACAAGTGTACATAGGCCCTTGTAGATACTTTTTATTCTTGAGACTTTGCTTGTTAGAATGCTTGTAAAACACCCTAGGATGTGTCATGCTAGTATCCTTTGACCCATGGATTAAGTCATAGTCAAGAGTACCTTGTGGTGTAATAACTCATTGGCTACCGTTTATTCCAAGGTGACCCTTGAAACCATGCAACCATCATCCATATTCTACCACATTTTGTCATCAAAGGGAATGGGCACAAAAATTGTTCAAATTCGAGTTCAAGAATTGAAACGAAAAGTGAAAAAGTTTGCAATTGCATCAAAAGAAAAGAGGAGTAACAAAAATGAAAAATCCTATGCTTCAAATATAAGGCACCCTCGTTACTAATTGGAGTGACTTTGAAAATGTTCAAAAGAAAATGCCAAAGTTAAAAGTTGTCAAGTATTGAAATGCCAAACATCAAAAGAAGTGGCAAAGAAATGTTCTCAAAATGTCAAATGCCACAAGAAATTTGGGGGAAAAACAACAACCAAAAGCAAACTCCCATATGAAACTCAAATACAAATGATCCCTTTATCCATCGAATCCACTTTTGTGCATGGTAGAGAGGGGACGACCCTTCTTCTTGTCTAGGCAAAAAAGGGAATTCCGCGATCCTCCAGTGTTTCTAACACCATAGGGAGTCTACTCTTGACGAAAGAATTTAACGATTGAGGACAAAGGTACCCTAGCTTGACACAACGTGGAGGTGATTTATTAGTATCCTCATAGGCTTAGTAACTTGAAGAAATTGTATCTATAATGGAGTGTGTACCCTTAGATTGCTTCTCTTATAAATAATTTCTGCCACTTAGATGAGGAAAGTGGCTATTCGTTTTTATATATACATCTTTTGTGTGCTTTAATGCTTGGATGTATCGCCATTTTGGCAAGCCCCACCTTGCCTTGCAAGAAGGCATCTTACCTCATATATGTCTTGTTGTGAGTTGAAGGGGCGGAGTGAGACCCGCTAATTGTCTCACATCGGCTATATTACTAGAATAGTTTAAATAAAGGTCTAGTTCTAATCACCTATTTACTCGGGACGAGTAAATGTTCGGTTTGGGGATATTTGATGTGACTCATAATTGAGCACATTTAGTCCCCTAATTGAGCCCATTTTGCATACTATTATAACATTCCATAGCCATTTTATCCGTCAAATGCTTTCTATTTTGCTTTCCTAGTGCTGTTTATATGTTTTGTAGGAAAGAAGACAATTAGGCGGATATTCCCGTCTCCAGTGCATATTTGGAAGCTTATTGATGATAATGGGTGAACTAGCATGAAAGAGGAGGCAAGAACAAAGACCAACAAACACAAGAATAAGGAGCGTGCAAGAGAAGGAAAAGCAAGGACCATTATGAGGAACAATCCGAGCGGACTACAAAGAAGACGCTCGTCTCCCCTGCCCAGAATCCGACCGTCCCGAGCAGGCGATGCTCGTCTTCCCATCTATTCATTTGAGCGTCCCGACCATCAACCGCTCGTCGCCGCAATGTACAGTCCGAGAGTCTCCCTCCTTGGTCCGAGCGTCTTGTGATGACCCTAGCACAATATGCTCATCTCCTTGAAGAGACTTGCATTTCCCTAATTTAGAACTTGGCATTGTTAATTACTAATTTATCCTTACTTAACCTAGTAATGCACTACTATAAATACCCCATTTTGTAATAATGAAAGGGGATTATGAAGGAGGTTCCCATAGTAGGAAATTCTTTTAGATTAGATTAGGAGTAGATTAGAATAGATTACTCTTTAATCTTTTCACAAATCACACATTAATCTTTCCTTAATTATTGTTCAAGTTTATTACTTTTGGGTAATTGAAGATTATTGGGTTATTATTGGAGAATTGACAACTTTCCATCAATCAATCAAGTTCTCTTCTTTTATTCTTTCCTTTATTATTTGGATCATCTCAAGTTTGGTATAATTCCTTTACTCTTTACTCTTTATTGTTTATTTGATTAAGCTCTTATCATATTTATACTTGTTGTAATGATTGACACCATTGATGACATGCTTTCCATGATAATGAGTGATTAGTCTTTTAGCTAGGATTAATGGGTAATTAAGGGAAATAAACATGGGGATTGATTCATGCTTAATCTATTATGCTTTCATAGTTAATTTGCTTGCTTGTTGTGATTTCAACTTATGCACATGTTATGTTTGATGAAATGCTAAGCCTATGAATCCTTGTATTTTTACCCATCACTTATCTTTTCAACGAGACTTGTAAGACATAAACCAACTCGAGTCTCATTAGACCTTGCATATAGTTGAATAGGAAGGACTAAGTCGATTGGTAGGTGTTGTACAATCTAATCGATTCGGCTCCGGGACCCAAACCTTCCTAGGGATTGTAAGATATACACTTACTCGATCCCATCACAACAAAAGGCGCTTGCATATAATTGAGAACATGTTTGTATGATCAACTCCCATGAATCCCTTATGAGCCCATGACATCCTAGTATCCTTTATTATTTGTCTACACCTTTATTGCTTGTTTTACTTTGTTGCTTGCATTAGTTTAGAACACAACTACAAACCCAAATCAATTGTGACACTAGCACAAATTGAGATAGATAGACTTAGAACCCAAAGCACACCGTCCCATGGATCGACCTCGACTTAACCACTAACTAGTTGTTTGTTGAGAATATAAATGTGTTTGATTGGGAGACCCGAATACAATCTCACCCGTCAATTACCCGGAGTAACGCTTGGCCTTTATGACATAATCTTCTCCGTAACTATCTCTTAATTGATGTAATAAAGCCAAAATATTTTCCATAATTATCTTTAGCTTGGTCAAATAATATCTTCTTAGTTGACCGTTGCTCTCTCCTGCTTGGTGCCAGTCTTGAGCGACCCTGAAGTTTCTGTCCTGATTGTCAGGCCAGAGTAGGAATGTATCCTGAACGTAGGGTAGAAATATCAGGCCCAACAATTGCCCCTTATCTTCTCATTGTCGCTGGGTCAGGTCAGAAATGAGAAGATAATTATCTATTAAATTAAGTAACTTCTTCAGGACTGTTGAGTTAAAATCATTGCAAGAAAAACGACTAGTTAGTTTAAATGCACCAAGTGTCCTAAATACCGCAACCGCTTCAATTACTGCGTGCAAGTTGTAGTAAACCCTAGATATTCACCGTATTATAAATAGCTATTTAATCTTCGCTTTATTCTTCATAAAAACTCCGGATAATTTTCTCCAAAATTCTCTAATCTTCAACTTCAATCTTCATCTTCAAACTTCGTCTATTTTCCCAAAAATTACTAGAAAATCAAACATGGTTGTAAAAAGAAAATCAATCAGGGGTGATGTTGCTCCTGGCACACCTTTTGTCCCAAACCCTGAACACACTTCTGAAAATAAACCCGAGTCTTCTGAATATCCTTCCTTTGTTCTTGCTATAGAGATAACGTCCATCTTCCATCCATCAAAAGCGCTTGACGAACAGTCTTTTCTTTCCAATCATCTCAAGTCTGAGTTTGAGAAACTTCTGAAGGAGAAGCGGATTATCCCTGTTGATGCTAAGGTCTGGATTCTTGAAGACTCTTCAATCAGGGCCGACTGGGCCTGTTCTGGTTGGTTTTGTATTCATGATTGGGCTTTCAGGGCTGGTTGTAAGTTGCCTTTCTCTCCTTTGATGGCTGAGGTGGTCAAGGAAATTGGTATTCCTCCTTACCAGATCATGCCCACGGTCTGGAAGGTGGTTCATTCTATTGAGGTTTTATGTGACAAGCACAAACTGGTTTCACTCTTGATGATTTAAAGAGTTGTTACTCTTTGAGGACACATAGTCCTGGCAGGGTTAGTTTTAAGGTTAGGCTTTCGACTAATCCTCTTCTCAGCAACCTAGATAGTGGCGCTGACATGAATTGGGTTGCTGATTACATGTTCATCAAGACCAACTCGGTTGGGCCTGACCTGGCGTATCTCAATTTTGATGCCTGCACTGGTGGTAAGTATCCTGCGACTTTTACATGGCCTGCATGTATATTATTAGTTTAAAGTAAGGCGGGAAATATTTAACAGGATATAACTTATTTTGCAGTGGATGATTAGGTGAGCACTGCTGAATATCCTTCTGAAAGAGTAACTGCTTTTTTGGCTATTCTTCCCGAGGAGAGGTCATGGCCATTATGCTCTGGGGTGGAGCGTTTTCCTCGCTGCGTGAAGGGTAAGGGTGTGGCTTCCAGGCCTGTTAAGGCTCTTGGTGCCTCAACTTCTGGCAGTAAGACTTCTTTCTCTGTGCTTTTGTTTTATATTGGTTAATTTTATTATGACTTGTCTTTATTGCTAATGTAGTTCCTCATTTTGTAGCTACCAGGTCGTCTACTAGACGTACCAGCTTTGGTATAGCAGACCTGAATGCCAGGCTTGCCCGAGTCAAGGAAGAAGACTCCCAGGGTAGCGGTCGTCCTAAAACTGAGGTTGATAAACTGATTGACCTGACTGATGTCCCAGCTGCTCTGGTTGTACCTGATGTCCCAGCTGAGGCTAGTCCTGTTACTCATAAGAGGAAGCATGAAGAGGCTGGTATTCCTCCTCCTATCAGGGAGGTAAAGGCTAGGGCAGGTAGTTTGGAAGCTGCCAAGGAGAAGTTCCAGGAATTTGCTGACTCTAACTCTCCTCTAATGGTGTCAATGGACCCCATTGAGTCTTCTACCAAGGCGGTTTCTATGGTGGATCATATTGTCAATCTTGTGACTAACGCTCTTGGTTCCTTAGGAGAGGTATCCTGAGTTTTCTTCTGGTTTTATTTTCTTGGATATTTTACTAATTTTATCTCTAATATTTCTTTTATTTCCCTGATCAGGCGGCGATAGCATGTCTTGTTAATGTTTATCAGACTACTTCGTTGGTGGCTAGGACCAATATGCTTAACTCTGATGTTGATAAGCTAAAGTCTGAGCTTTCCTTTGCTCAGGCTGACCTGGTTGCTGCCAAGGCTGATTTGAAGAGAGCGCAGGTTGAACGTGATGCTGCCAAGGTTGAGGCTGGGTCCAGCAAGCAACTGTTGCAGGAGGCTTCGGAAAGGAGTGAAGAGATCAACCTTGAGAAGGATGATCTGGAAGGAAAGCTTGATGATGTTGTCTTCTATTTCTTTGTCAAAGGGAAGGTTGCTGCCATGTCTGAACCAGTGGAGGTAGGGCAAAATGGAACCCTGAAGCTGAAGTGGCCCTTGCTCCTAAGAGATATCCTAACCTGCACAACCTTGGTGAAGAGGAGGAAGTGGAGTCTCCAAGGGAGCAGGATGCTGAAGAGGCCAAGGATGATGTTGTTGATGTTGCTTCTCTAAAGAAGCAGTAAGTTTTTAAATAATAATTTATGTTAGTTTTTGGCCCATCCAGGGGGGATGTCCCTGGAAAAACAATTTGGTATTTTGGTTCCCCTTGTCACGGAGGTTATCCTTGACAAGTTAAATATTTAGCTGCCTTTGCCCCAGAGGGTGATGGCTTTATTAATGATAGAAAGTTTGCCTTTTCTGGCTTGCTTTGTTCCAAATCTTTCTTTCTTTTCGACGTTTTTTCCTTAGCTTGTTAGCCTGTTAAATATATGATCTTCAACCTGTTAACCTGTTAAATATATGATTTTCAACCTGTTAACCTGTTAAATACTCCCTCCATTATAGTATAATTGACGTTTTAGGCAAAAATACATATACTAAGAAAATCTTTACTCAATGATTGACTGATTGTGGCATTAAATATGGAATAACTCATAGCCTTGGAAATAGTATTCTCAATTACAAGGGTACTACTTTAAATTAAATTAGTGAAAAAGGAAGGCAAGTACATGGTATAAGGCTGTTAAATTCATTACTCTAGAAGTGGTAGGGTCTTATTGAAAGTCCCAATTGAAAAAGTTAATATTGCATACATTGAAAGTAGCAAAACGTCAAATAAAAAGTAAATAATACCAATTCCTAAAACGTCAATTATACTATAATGGAGGGAGTATATGATTTTCAACCTGTCAAATATGCTTTCAACCTGTTAACCTGTCTTGTGTTTTAATTCGATATTAATCTTCAATCATGTAGAGTTTTTCTTCCTGTCATGATTGAAGTGGGTGGGATCTGGCCTGACTGGAGGGCTTATGTCCCCCGCTTGGCTGGAGGGCTTTGTATTTGGACTGTCTGGAGGACATTTGGACGTGTCGTCAGAATCTTTCACCTTCTTACCCGTCACAGTGCCGCACCCAGCCGTGTAGAGGTGTGCAACAAATAGCTGGGTCAGGCAATTATTTCATGCCTGATTGGTCCCGTATTTGCCGTACCTGGTGTGGGTTACCAACATTTGTTTAGGCATGACATGGTGCAACAAAAATAAAAAATAGAAAAAATAAAGTAGTGGGATATAATAGTGTAGTCCTCAATCCCGAAGACTTATTCATGTAACAACAGATCAACCATAATTTTTCAGGATTTCAATTATTATATCAGGACGTAAATGAGCAGGGTAGAACACATAAGTTTTGCATATAGGATACACATAGAATTTTCATGTTGGATATGTAAAGCAGGCAGTTTTGACAGGCAGAACATGCAGTGTTTAAATATATCAAGTAAGTGTAAGTGGAATTGAATTTATACCTTGTCAGGATAGGGTATAGCTGTATTATTTTGAGAATTTATATATGGAATAATTTCAAATGAGTTACATTCTAGATCCTTGGGATCATTTCTCCCTCTAATATTTGTAGCCTGTATACTCCTTGTCTGACAATTGAGTCTATTAAATATGGGCCTTCCCATATAGGGGCTAGCTTGCCTACTGATTTTTCTTTTTTGTTTGGGAATACTTTTCGTAAGACTAAGTTTTCTTCCCTGAAAACTCATATTTTGACATTTTTGTTATAAATTCTAGCTACTGTTTGTTGATATGATGCTATCGTTATTTTGGCAGCATCTCTCAACTCTTCTGTTAGGATTAGGCTGTCCTGCATCAGGCTGTCATTTGCTTCTATGTTGTTTAAGCTATATCTTGAAGTTGGCACATGTACTTCTGCAGGGATGACTGCTTCACAACCATACACCAAGGAATAGGGTGTTTGACTTGTTGAAGTCTTTGGGGTTGTCCTATCTTCCCACAGTACTAATGGAAGCTCTTCTGCCCATCTGCCTCGTCTACTTTTTAGCTTCTTTTTCAGGCAGCTGATGACTACCTTGTTGCTTGACTCAGCTTGCCCGTTTGCTTTTGGGTAGCCAGGGGTTGAAGTTACCAAGTTGATATTCTATTCATCACAGAAAGCTTTGGTTCTCTTTCCAACAAACTGAGTGCCATTGTCCCAAACTATCTCTGAAAGGACTCCAACCTACATATGATGTTCGTCCTGATGAAGGATATTACTTCCTTCTCAGTAACTTGCCTGAAAGAATCTGCTTCAATCCACTTGGAGAAGTAATCAGTCATGGCTAACATGAATACTTTCTGGCCTGGAGCTATTGGGAGTTTTCCTACTATGTCCATGCCCCACGTCATGAATGACAAGAGTGCAAAAATTGAATGTGTATATTTGGCAGACTTCACGTTTTGCACAATATTCAAGGCAGTCAGCCCTCAGGGTTGGCCAGTAGTAGCCAGTCCTGAGTATCTTGCTTGCAAGGCTTCTTCCACCTTTATGGTTGCCACAGTATCCTTCATGTATTTCTTGAAGTACTTGTTTGGCTTCGTGTGGTTCAAGACACCTCAAGTAAGGTCCAGCCTGAGATCTTTTAAATAAAATGATATTGATGATAGAATAAGTAGAAGCTCTAATCTTAAATGCTCTGGCATCATGCCTGTCCCGAGGTTGTATACCTTGCAGGAACCAATTATAATAAGGTTTAGTTCAAGAGTCATTGTCAGTATCGACAGGGTTTACCTGCTCAGGCTTGCTGATAGCAGGTTCAAGTAAATGAACAATATGTACTTTATCAAAAATGGCAGTGGTGAAATTTGAACCAAGCCTAGCTAAAGCATCATCCTGGGTATTCAAGTCTCTTGGTATTTGCTCAATATCAAATGAAATGAATTTATCGCAAAGTTTTTTAGTATATTCCAAATATAATATCATTTTTTCATTCTTTGCTGTATAAATTCCTTTTATTTAATTTGCAATTAAAAGTGAATTAGTTTTACCTTTAAGTTTTGAACACCAAGGTCTAGACATACCTTGAGTCCTGCTATGGGGGCTTCATACTCAGCCTCATTATTGGTAGCTTTGAACTCACAACTCAAAGCCTGGGCTATGGTGTCCCCTTGTAGCGATTTTAGCACTAATCCAAACCATGTGCCCCTTACATTGAATGTCGCGTCTATGAACAGGTTCCACTCCTAGTCTGAGGTTTTATTTTCTAATTGGTTAACTTCCTTGATCAGGTCTGATTCTAGGTTCGGGCACCACAAAGTCTGCTAAGGCCTGTGACTTGATTGCTGTCCTAGGTTCAAAGGTAATATCATAGGTACTGAGCTGGACTAACCATTTGAACATCCTGCTTGATAATTCAGGCTTTCGTAGGACATATTTTATGGGTAGATTGGTCCTGACTATTATGGGGTGACATTCAAAATAAGGGCACAATTTAGCACATGACATGATCAAAGCTAAAACATACTTTTCAAGTAAACCATGCCTCATTTCAGCCTCTAGTAGACTTTTACTTACATAATAGACATGGTGTTGCTGACCTTCCAACTCTTTTACCAAGACTGCACTTACCGTGGTGTCAGTAACAAAGAGATATACTGTCAAGGGTTCTCCCTTTTCTGGCTTAGCCAGTAAAGATGGAGAAGAAAGATATAGCTTTAGATCCTGAAAGGCTTTCTCATATTCAGGGGTCCACTTGAATTGTTTGTTTTTTCTGAGTAGGTTGTAAAATGTTTTACACGTTTCAGATAACCTAGATATGAACCTGTTCAGAGCAGCTACCCTACCGTTCAATTTCTGAATATCCTTGACAGACTTGGATGACTATAATTCCAGTATAGCTTTGATTTGTTCAGGGCTGGCTTTTATTCCTCTTTTTGTCACCATATAGCCTAGGAACTTTCCTGCAGAAACTCCAAAGTGGCATTTTGCAGGGTTGAATTTCATGTTGTATTTTTCGAGGATTTGAAATGCTACTTACAGGTGCTTCACATGGTCTTGTGTATTCTTGGACTTCACCACCATGTAATATATATAGGCTTACATGATGTCCCAAATATGCTCCTTGAACATCATGTTGACCAGGCGCTGGTATGTTGCTCCTGCATTCTTTAGACCGAATGGCTTGGCAATGTAACAATATATGCCTCGGTCAGTAATGAATGCAGTACTCTCCTGGTCAGCAGGGTACATCTTTATCTGGTTAAATCCACTGGAAGAATCCCGGAATGTGAGCATCTCATACCCTACTGTTGCATCTACCATGGTGTCAATATGTGGAAGAGGGAAGGGATCTTTAGGGAAGGCTTTGTTTAGGTCAGTGTAATCTACACAAACTCTCCACTTGCCATTCTTTTTCTGCACGACCACTACTTTGCCAGCCATTCAAAGTACATCAGTTCCCTAAACATGCCCATGTCAAGGAGTTTGTCCACTTCTTCATTAATAATGGCATTTCTTTCTGGTGCAAACTTTCGTCGTTTCTGTTGCACATGCTTGAAAGATATGTCAATATTGAGCTTATGCGTGATAATATCAGCACTAATTCCAGTCATATCAAAATGAGACCAAGCAAAACAGGAAGATTTAGTCTTAAGAAAGCTTACTAATTCGGGCTTGACTGAATCAGGAGCGTCAGAGCCAACTAGAACATACATGTCAGGATACTCAGGGTTGAGGATTACCTGATTTGTCTCCATCCTAGGTGGTGCTACATATGTGCTCCTGACAGAGTACGGTAATTGCTATGCGAGGGACTTACCTGCCTTGGATGGCTTTAGGGCCTCTGTATAACATTCTTGAGCTGACTTATGCTTACCTATGATGGTTGCCACTCCCCAGTCTGTTGGTATCTTGATACACTATTGATAAGTAGAGGGGACAACCTTGACATTGTGAATCCAGGGCCTGCCCAGAATGACATTGTAAAAGGATAGACAGTCTAGAACTCCAAATCTTTCATAGGATGCAACGCCTTCGGTATAGGTAGGGAGAGAGATCTCTCCCAATGTATTCTTCGTCTCACCGCTGAAACCTACCAAGACACTAGACTTCTTGGTGATTTGATCCTCGCTGATCTTCATGGCTTTGAGTATGTCCAGCATGATTAGGTTCACTGAGCCGCCTCTGTCTACCAAGATTCTCGTCACGTTGGCAGTTCCAACTTGCATGGAGATCACCAGGCCATCATGATGTAGGTCAGGGATGCCCATCAGATCACATTCACTGAACATGATAGGTGGTATCTTGCCAGGCTTGCAGGGTGACTTAGTTTGAGGAGTCATGGCTATCTTTTTTGCTACTGAACTGGTCAGGCCACAAATCTCTAATCCGCCATTTATGAATTTTACTTCATAGAGTGAAGGTGCTGGAGGGAGATTATGTTCCTGCTTTTGCTCCTGATTGACTCTACCGAGATCTTCTTACCTGTCTCTGGCTTTGATCAGATCTTTGAGGTATCCTGCCTTTCACAGGTAGGCCACATCTTTCCTGAGAGTAAATCAATCCTCCGTTGTATGCCCTATATCCATGCGAAATTCACACCACTTGGTATGGTCCTTCCTTTGATTTAGATCGTCTGACTTTCTAGGCCACCCAACCACTGGTCCCATGTTATCCATTCGCTGGATCATACCTGCAAGGTCAACACAGAAGTTATGTTCAGAGATAGGTGTATGAACTTTAGCCTTACCTTGTTGTTCTTGCACTAGGTTGACTTCTGACTGATCAGGACTAGTATATGGGCCACTCCTGTAGTTATTGCTCCTGCTGGTGCTCTTTCTGTTCGACTTATCATAGTCTTTTGCATTGCAGGGTCCTCCAACCTTATAACTCTTCTCTTCCTCTAGCCTGATATAGGCAAGCGTCTTTGCCTGGACGTCTTCGAAGGAATGACAGGGATACTTGGCCAGTTCACCATAGAGATAACTATTGGGTAGTAATCCCTGCTTGAATGCTTCCACTACTGTTCCATGCTGGCGGTGGAATGACAGGGATACTTTCTCCTTGTTGAATCTTGCAAGAAAGACTCTGAGGGTCTCATCTGGTATCTGGGTAATCCTGTACATGTCACTGGAACGTTTCTCCAACTCCCTGCTACTTGCGAACTGCTGGTTGAATGTGTTGATCAGGTCAACAAAGGATTTGATACTTCCATTTGGCAGGTTGATATACCACTACAGTGCAGGACCGGTCAGTGTTGTTTCAAATCCTTTGCACATGCAAACCTGCCTAAACTCACTAGGAATAGATGCAGCCAACATTTTTTGCTTGTAGAAGGCCACATGGTTTTGTGGATCCGAGGTCCCATCATAGGTCCTCATGGATGGAATCACAAATTTTTTGGGAAGATCCACTTTAGCTATCTCGTCTATGAAAGGTGAGTCAGTATAGCTTTCAGGGGCAGCTTCCTCCATGCTGGCAGGGACTCGAGGTATTTTTTTCGAATTTTTCATCGAGTTTCTTGATTTCCTGGACTATTGTCATCATGGAAACTGCTTCTGTTTCATCATCTTTATCATCTTTAGGGGTATGTTCATCAACGTTGATCACATTTTTGGCACCACTTGGACTCCAAAACTCGAGAAATCAAAGTGCTTGATAATCGATGAGAATGGGGTTCTTGGCTGGAATTTGGAGCCTGGTCCCTTAGATTTCTCCAATTTTTGTTTCAAGGCTGACTTACTCTTTTAATTGCAAGATTTCAGCCTCTGACCGAGCCATTTTCTCTTTCAGGCTCTCCATTTCTGCTACTTTTTGTAATGCAGCAGTCAATTGTTCTTCCATGGTTGGTTGAGAATTTTTTTTGTTTTTACTAGTTTCTTTGTTTTTTGGATTTTTTGTGTGAAAGGAAAAAAGATATTAATGAGCTAGATGCCCCACGGTGGGCGCCAATTGTTTAGGGTGTGTAACACCCGCGAATTTCCCATTTTTAGCATTTATAATTTATTTAACCGTTCTATTGTTTTATTTATAGTTTAAATTATTTAATTTAATTAATTTCGTTTTAAACAATTTTTATAAAGGTTACATTTTTATAAACTTGTTTATATAAAAATATATATATTCAGTCGGACAGTAATAATAGTGAGGATAATAATAAAATTTCCGTCTTAAGTTATAGACATATTTCCGTCTAGCAAAGATCGACGCATTTCTCTTATAAAGCTATTTCAATTTGGACCAACCCGATTCCGACAACACAACACACTCACCTACATATTTCCGTCTAGCAAATAATCCTATTATTATTATTATTATTATTATTATTATTATTATTATTATTATTATTATTATTATTATTATTATTATTATTATTATTATTATTATTATTATTATTATTATTATTATTATTATTATTATTATTATTATTATTATTATTATTATTATTATTATTATTATTATTATTATTATTATTATTATTATTATTATTATTATTATTATTATTATTATTATTATTATTATTATTATTATTATTATTATTATTATTATTATTATTATTATTATTATTATTATTATTATTATTATTATTATTATTATTATTATTATTATTATTATTATTATTATTATTATTATTATTATTATTATTATTATTATTATTATTATTATTATTATTATTATTATTATTATTATTATTATTATTATTATTATTATTATTATTATTATTATTATTATTATTATTATTATTATTATTATTATTATTATTATTATTATTATTATTATTGGCTTTGCTGGCTAGGCCGTTGGGACTGGGTCACTGCTGGCTTTGCGGTCCTCATCCGCTTCATGAGGGCCATGGTTCGCTCGGAGTTGATGGAGAAGGGGACCTCTCCTGCTGCTGTCGGCCCTGGACTGCTGTTGAAGGTATGAACCTTCAAAAAATCATTTCCTTTTCTTATCGAATCACGAAAGATCGTTGTTGACTATCTTAATTTACAGGCGTGGGTGTACTCCTACTTTCCGGGCCTCGCGTCCAAGAGGACGGAGCCGGTGGAGAAGGCATATCCCGTTGTGGGGGATTGGGTGATGTGCCGCACGAGGAGTCAGCGTTCCTTCCACGACGTTTATCGGCGGGAGGTGAACGCTCTTCAGCTGGACGGCGTGAGTATTTCACCATACATTCGAATGTTTCTCTTTCTTTACTTTTAGAACTGATCATAAGAATGACCCTTCGTTTGTTTTCCTAGTGGGTGCCCACGCCTTGGGAGGAGTACGCTGGCGCTCCTCCTTTCGTGGCTGAGGTCCTTCGACCTAGGAGCTCAAGTCGCCTGCTGTTGAGGACGTCGATGGTTCTTGTGTCGTACTTGGGTGAGCGCTTAGCTCGTCAGTGCTCTCGGGACGTCTTGACAGTTCACATCGATCCTCCTCGGACGATGTTTAGGGAGCCTTCTGAGGCTGAGAAGGAGGCTGACCTGGCTGGCGTCGGTGGCGACGCCCTCCTTCTTCCTGGTGAGGACTACTCGGCGTTCCTCTACGGGATGTTGGCGTACTGGCCGGTTGTGGTTAGTGCTTTACCCTCTTTCATTTTTGATTGTTTGAGCATGTGATGAAAGATCATCGGTTAACGGAAGTCATCTGATCTTGCAGGAGGTCGAGGCGGCGGGCATCGAGCCCCCAGAGTACCCCGAGACCCTTGAGTACACCGACACGACGGGGATGACGACGATCTCCGAGCTGCGTGACTTTGATGTGGCGGTGAGAGATGCTGGCTTGGACGATTGGCAGCATCTGATTCGGAGGGTGAGCCTTCTAACTCGTGTAGTTTTTGCGTAAGAATGCATTTGCACGAGTTTGCTCAATTGCTAAACATTTTCCTTTTGAAATGCAGGTCGCGCCATCCCGGTTCGTGGCTTTGTGGAGGGTAGCCAACCGGCGCGATCCGCTGCCGAGGCGTTTGTTTGTGTGTAGAGGACGTCAGGTATGAACCTTCCGTTTACTTTATTTTTGAATTTTCTAATCTTCCTTTATGTTTGGAGTGATTGACATGAGCCCGTTTTGTTGTTTGCAGAGGGAGCGTGAGCTGGAGCGAGAGCTTGCCCAGTCCCGGGAGGAGACGTCTCGCCTGCTGAGGGAGCTTGAGGTCCGCGACGCCGAGGTTACTACTCTCGAGGCGAGAGTTGCTGAGCTAGACGGCGACCAGCAGTAGCTTCCGTGTTGCTTGTTTTTTTTTTGCTGTATTTTTGTACATTTATACATTTTAGGACCCACTTTTTGTACATTTATACATTTTAGGACCCCCTTTTTGGTTGTATATATGATGGCTGCGTGCCTTTCCTGCTGGGTTGCTTTTTTTGTACCTGCAGGTTAGCTTTGAACAAGTTTGGTAGATGACGGTTTACGCCGTCATACTGCCGGAATTTACACAGAAACCTCATAGAACATATATTTTTACACATGGCCTAAATTAGCGCAAAACAATGACTCGAAAAAAAGCAAAAAAATGACCAGAAATGAAAATGCAAAAAAATTGGTCGAAATTGCAAAAAATTGGTCGGAAATGACCGGACGGTAGGGTGGGTTACCCCCTTAAAAAAGAAAAAAATAAAAACATATAAGTTTGAAGTGGGGAGTGAAATGATTCCCCAAAAAGAAAAAGTAAAAAAGAAATGTATAAATGTGCTAAAATGACGAAGATGTCGATATCGTCTCGAGATGCGCATCCGCGAAATTAGGAAACACGAAATATGGCAACCTATCGTATTTACCCAAAATAATAACCCGTATGAATAGGAAATTATTCATTGAGGAATTTAGGAAAGATCCAACGCGGAAAATCACAGAAAGAGTGCTGAGGAAGAGGCGTAAGGAGAGCTGCGTCCCTTCGAAGAGGCGCAGCACCTGCTGCGCCTGTTCCCCAGTGTGTCCGTTCTGACGGATTTTAGGAAATAACTTTTAGTATAAATAGAGACGTCAAGGGAGGTTTTATTCACAAAATTCTTCCGTCTTTCTTCGTCTTATTACACAAAACTCCCAAAATAAGCCTACATCATGAATACTCTTGAAATTCGTCTAAAAGAATGGACAAATGAGTTCTCTAGTTTGGAGAAGCATGACATCGGTGCTTATAATTTTGGAGCACTTTTGAGCTTGAAATTGATCAAGGTAGTTACACCGTTCCTGGGTGCTTGTCTTGACTATTGGGACCCTAATTATCACGTATTTGTCTTTCCTGGAGGCGACATTTGCCCATTTCCCGAGGAGATTGCTGCGATTGGTGGTTAGGATCCGGAACATTGGCCTGCTATTCCCTCCACTGCTCAAGGGTATAAGAATAAGTTTAGAGACTTGATTGGATTGGCCAGAGTTGATGTTGACCGTCTTGTGACTTCTAAAGGAGTGCGAATATTGGATTTCATCGATCGCTATCAATAGGGCTGATCCCACTGTCTCTTATATTGCAAGGCGAAGGGCATTCGGGTTTTGCCTATTACATGTGTATGTCCTTCAAGGGCATGTTGATGAGGATATGAGAGGCGACCCTCATCTCTTGAGCTTGATCGAGCAAATGGAGCTGCGCAGGAGCCCAGCTTGTCTGTGTTTAGGAGAGATCCTATTGGGCTTGGATAACAGGAAAGCTAATCGCGACCTACCTTATCTGGGAAGTCCCATTATTTTGCAGGTAACAAGAATTATCTTTTTTTTTTCTCTTTTTTTTTTCTAATACCTGCTTTTGGTAGGTTTGGCTTATGGAGCGTCCTCGATTGATCGAGCCCCCAGTTTATGTTCCTGCTTACCATGCTCGCTGAATTGCAATGAGGACCAGGCTTTACATGGTGGACTTCACTCGAGTTTGCAATTACTGGGAGAATAAACTGAAGAGTGAAGATGGCCCCTTAATCAGATGGATCGTACCATGGTGGCATCTTAAATCTGTCACTGGAGTATCTTCCCTGGATCCTACCCGATCTGTTCGCGTTCCCGGCTTGGAGTTTATGGTATGCATTTTCCAGGAGAGGCTGATGAGGCATGTTGGATTGAAGCAGAGGATTCCGAAGCTTGACACTGTTCCGTAGACTGCCGTGGCGCTTACTACTGAGAGTCGAAGAGAATGGGCCATCAAATGGGCTCAGAGGAACATTTGGTTCTTGAATTCTTCTGTTAGTGCTCTATGGGTGTCAGATTCCTATATGCGGTGGAGGAAAGCTACCACTCCGGAGTTGCGCGAGAGATTAAGGAAACGTGGACCTGTTGACTACAAGGTTCGTGAGGTGGAAACGGAGAAGGAGAAGCATCTGACTGAGGGAGAGGAAGAAGCCGTATTTCGAGTTGTTCATCCTTCAAAGAAACCGAAGACTTCTCCTGCCGTCGAGATGGTGGTTGACAAGAATGGCAAAGCAAGACCACGAGAGAGACCGTATGTGATTAGGTCTGAAGTGGCGCAAGAGCGTCCGGCTCGAGGTCGGGACAAGAAATTTGACAAAAATGACAAAGGCAAAGGGAAAATGGAAGAGTAGCCTAAGTCTTTATTATTATTATTTACTATTATTATTATTATTGTAATAAGAAGGTGGGGTTTTTATAATCCTAGCCTATTATTTTTATTATGATTTTATTATGTAACGTATTATTATTAGGAATAAAAGAGGTTGATTGGTTATGAAACCGTTGTGGTTTTTTTTTCATTATTCTTGTCGAATTTCAACTGCATTTGCAAATGTTCTTCTATTTACATTTGAAATGATTAAATGGGTTGTATTCCGTGAAAGATTGCCTACGTATTCATTAAAAAAATGAAATCAAACCCTTGTGCATAGTTCGAGTAAATGTAAAAGAATAATTGTTCTAAGCAAGAGCTTGTAGTAAACTTTAGAAAATAAGCACGTGCTTTACTTACTCCGAAAATGCAATTTAGTTTATTTGATAATATGAGAACGACAAATTGTCAAAATGCAAGAGCAAGATGACATTAGCTTGATTCAGCTTGGCCAGGGGCCGTTTATTTCGTGCCACAGGAGCGACACGTGAGGTCACGCGAGGCGCGTTTTTGCTCCTATTCTAGGCATAGTAACGTTTCAATTGGTCAAGGTTCGTTGGTGATGCGTGTCTAAAATATGATGTTTCACACTGTATTCTACACGCATTTCAGAGCTCAATTGTGCTATATATGCCCATATTTCTCTATTTTCCTCTACTTTCGTGCTTTTGTACTTTATTGCAGAAATGTGAAGAATTCGACGGGAAATCAAGCCAAATCCGCCCCCGAGTAATCTGCATTGCAAATGACGCAAAGGAATTGCTTAAGGAACGAGCTTGGTGCGCAATCCAAGGCCCGAAAGACAAGTCCACGAGTTAAAAGAAGTCAAGTAGCGCTTAGCGGTCGGCCGACCAACCTAGTCGATCGATCGACCAAGGCTCGGTTTCGAAGCTCTTTGTTCTTTGAGGAGCAGTCGATCGACCAGCATCTTTAGTCGATCGACCTGATTTCGATTCCAGACGAGATTTAGAAAGCCCGTGAAGTTTAGGTTTTAGAAAGAAGTTGTTGCGTTGATTGCTATATAACGTAACACCAGCATCTAGTTTTGATATCGAATAATAGATCGGAGACTACATTAAGTTTCACATCACAATAGTTTAGTTTATATTCCGAGTAGTTAGGGTTTTGGGTTATCAACTTTAGCATTGGAAATTCTGCCATTGTTCTTAATCTTTCCTCTTGAATCTCGGTATTTCTTCTGCCCTAGTATTGAGTTTTTTGTTTTGCTTTTATTGTTAGTATAGAATTGATAGTTAGTGTCCCCAAAGCCAATTATCGTTTTATCATCGTTGTTATTTATTTTAAAGCATGAATTCAGTAGTTGTTATTAGTTTCATTGTTGTCTTCATCTTTAGCATGAGTAGCTAAATCTTTAGTGCTAGGATGTAGGCGATTTATGGCATAGGCGGCATTAGATTAGACATGGCCTGAACCCGCGTGTCAGTCGATCGACTGGCATTGTTGGTCGATCGACTGACCTTGTAAGGTTATCCCTCGTTTTAATTGTCTTTAATCTTGTATTTAACAAATCGAATGCATGCGACCAGTTAGATACCTATTTTGTGACTGACCCATTAGATCGAAAGATAGGGAAAGTTATTTGACCATCAATTAATTCGACTAAATTGTGCTAAGATCGAAAGATAGGTATAGTTTAGACCATTAGTCACTTTTCAGGACGAAAGTTAGTATTAGTGACATTAGGGACCTATAGCGAGATCGAGAGATGCTATTTGTTAGGAGTGGACCGAGAGGACCTCTTATTTCCCGCCTTACCTGTGTTTAATTCAGACCGACTTAGTTTGCTGCCGCCGAAGCTATAATGACCCGATCATCCTGGTACCTTTCTTTTATCTGTTTAAATCATATCTTTAGTTTATTTTCTTCTTATTGTTATTAGTTATAGACCAATTCAAATCAATCCCCATAATAGTTACCTCGGACTGATCATAAAACAACTAGAATTTACAACTGCCTCCTTGTGGTTCGACCCTGTTACCACTAGCCTAGGTTAGTCTTAATAGGAGATTATAAATTTTATCTTTGGTACTCACAACGACGGGTATCAGTTGGGTTGGCAAATTCGTTCCCGTCTAGGTCTGTGATCCTAACCGCACCCCCTGGAAGTATGGACTTGACTAGAAATGGCCCAGCCCAATTGGGTTTGAATTTTCCTCGTGGATCGACAGGTAAAAGAGCTCTAATTGATTTGAGGACCAAGTCTCCTTCTTTGATGTTCCTTGGCTTAACCCTTTTGTTGAAGGCTCGTTTGATACGCGCCTGATATGTTTGCACATTATGTAATGCACGTAACCTTCGTTCATCCAGGAGGATGACTTCTTCATATCTATCTTTCTTCCACTCGGCTTCTGGGATTTGACTTTCGAGTAAAATACGCAAGGATGGTATTTCTAGCTCGACTGGTTGTACGGCTTCCATGCCGTAGGTCAAATAGAATGGAGTAGCCCCAGTGGGAGTCCTAACGGATGTATGGTATCCCCATAAAGCAAAGGGTATCTTGCTTGGCCAATCTCTATAGTTGTCAATCATTTTCTTGAGAATCGTGACAACGTTTTTGTTTGCTGCCTCTACCGCGCCATTGGTTTGTGGTCTGTATGGCGAGGAATGGTGATGCTTGATTTTGTACTTGGCTAGCAATTGTTCAGTCTCAGCTTGGAAATGTGACCCATTGTCACTGATGATCTCATGTGGGCAACCATATCGACAGATGATGTTGGTTTGTATGAACTTTGCCACGTTCTTGGCCGTGAGACTGGTGTAGGAAGCCGCTTCTACCCATTTGGTGAAATAATCGATTGCTACTAGGATGAAACAGTGACCTCCTGTTCCGGCTGGAGTAATCTTGCTGATGATGTCAATTCCCTAAGCAGAAAATGGCCAGGAAGATGTCATAGTGTAAAGCAATGAGGGAGGAACATGTTGCACATTCCCGAAGATCTAGCAATTATGGCTATGTCTCACATATTTGATGCAATCAAATTCTATCGTGGTCCAATAATATCCTAAACGTGTGATTTTCTTTGCCATCATGGGTCCACTCATGTGAGAGCACATTCTATATCATGGACTTCTTCCATCACTTTCCGTGCCTGTGAATGATCAAGACAACGTAGGATGACACCAAGAGGTGTTCTTTTGTATAACTCTCCTTGCATGAGGACGTATTGGGAAGCTAGCAAGCGGATGGTGCGTTGTCCTCTTTTGTCCATTTTGGTGGATAAGTGCCATGGAGTTTGAAGTTTAGGATTGCCTGGAACCAAGGCTTTTCTATAATTTCCTCTTCAACGGTGATTTGGTGCACGTAAGCTGGCTCTGATCGTCGTTCAATGCATAAAGGCATTTATACCATACTATCCGGCATGTTAATCAAACATGTGAGTTTTGCAAGAGCATCCACAAATTGATTTTCTTCTCGAGGTAGATGTAAGTAGGTTACTTGATCGAAGAATTGGGCTACTTGGTCTATTTTGGCTTGATAAGGTGCCAAGCTTTCGCTTCGAATTTTCCAAGATCCCGTGATTTGATTGATGATCAAAGAGGAATCCCCATGTACTCGAAGATTATTGATGCCTAAACTTACTGCCGCTTGCAATCCAATGAGACAAAGCCAGATTCTCGGCGTTATTTGTCACCTCGAAGTCGAGTTTGACAGAGATTGGTGTATGCTCGCCTTTAGGAGAAATGAGCAACACTCCTATTCCAAATCCTCTTAAGTTCGATGCTCCATCAAAATAGAGGTCCCAGGAGTCTACATCCGTTTGGAGTATATCCTCATCCGGAAACGACCAGGTGTCTATCGTTTGTGTATCATTGATGGGATTTTCTGCGAAGAATTCGGCAACGGCGCGCCCTTTTATGACTTTCAAAGGTACATACTTGAGATCGAACTCTGGGAGCATCAAGGTCCATCTCGCTAGACGTCCATTGAGAACGGGTTTCTCGAAGAGGTATTTGACAGGATCCATTTTGGAGAATATTTTGACGGAGTAGCTAAGCATGTAGTGGCGTAGCTTCTTCGTTGCCCACACAAGAGCGAGGCATGTCTTCTCGAGTGGTGTGTATTTGCACTCGTACTCCAAGAACTTCTTACTAAGGTAGTAGATGGCTCTTTCTTCTTTCCCTACAGTTTGAGCTAGCATGGCGCCCATGGCCGTTTCAGTTACCGTGAGATATAAACCGAGAGGTTGATCCCGTTGGGGTGGCATGAGCACTGGCGGTTTGGCTAGTATTTCCTTGATTCGGTCAAAAGCCTTATAACAGTCATCATCCCACACGGTGTGATCTGTTTTCTTTAACTTCTTGAATATAGGTTCGCAGATCATGGTGAGTTTCGATATGAATCTACTTATGTATTGTACCTTTCCTAGGAATCCCCTAACTTCTTTCTCCGTTTGAGGTTGCGGCATTTCGATTAAAGCTTTGATCTTTGAAGGGTCTATTTCTATACCTCGTTGGCTAACGACGTATCCCAGGAGTTTGCTAGATGTCACTCCGAATGCGCATTTCTGAGGATTGAGCCTCATGTTGTACTTCCGTGGCCTCGAGAAGAATTTGCGAAGGTTCGCAATATGTCCCTCTCTTTCCTTGGACTTGACAATCATGTCATCTACATATACCTCAACTTCTTTATGCATCATGTCATGTAAGAATGTAGTTGCGGTGCGTTGGTATGTAGCTCCGGTGTTGATTAATCCAAACAGAATAACCGTGTAGCAGTAGGTTCCCCATTGAGTGACAAAGGCGGTCTTGTGCATGTCCTCTAAGGCCATCTTGATCTGGTTATATCCTGCGTATCCGTCCATGAAGGATAGTAACGCGTGATCTGCCGTATTGTCTACTAATATGTCGATATGTAGTAGAGGAAAGTCATCCTTAGGGCTTGCTTTGTTTAAGTCTCTAAAGTCAACACAAACACGGATTCTCCCATCCTTTTTGGGTACGGGTACTATGTTTGCTACCCAGTTTGAGTACTCGGAAACTTTGATGAACCCCGCTTTGAATTGTTTATCGACTTCTTCTTTGATCTTGAGAGCCCATTCTGTCCTCATTTGTCGAAGCTTCTGTTTCACGGGTTTGAAACCTGGTTTGATTGGGATTCTATGCTCTGCAATATTCCTGTCGATCCCTGGCATATCTTTGTAAGATCAAGCAAACACGTCCTTGAACTAGTGTATGGGGTCTATGAAACTGGTCCTTTCGGTGGGGCTCTGGGTTGTCCCTATCCTAAGTTCTTGGGGTTCTAGTTCAGTTCCTACGTTGATGGGTTAAGTATTTTCTATCACTAGTCCCCCTTCTCCTTCTTGTAGTATTTCTTTGGTTATGTAGGGAGGTATTTTGATTGAGTCAGGGTCTGGGTCATTCTCATTATCATTATCATCGTAAACAGAATTGCATTGAAGATAACACGAAGACTAAGCAGAACCTGATTTATTCATATTAAGATTTGAGAAAAGGTGAAACAAAGAAGCCATCTGATCTGTGGTCAGTGGCGGTAAAGGGACAGCGGTTGGGACATTTCCCGAACTACTGTTGCTATTAGACACTAGGCTAGGAGAAACGAGGGGAGTGGGAATGACGACAGGAGGAGACTCTCTAGGAACTTCTCTAGACTCCGACTCTGACTCCGACTCTGACTCGAATTCATCGTCTTTTGGCTCTCCTTTGAACATCTCTCCTTCTCCAGTAGCGAGCTTGAAGAGTCTTCCTTGATTGTTTGTCCATTTGATCGATTTTCTCCATTTTTTCTGCTGATTGGTGTTGATTTCTGTAATTAACGCGGTAGGGTTGAAGTGATCATCTTGAAGTATCATGGTGATGATCTCATCCTGCGCGGCTCTAACGAATTGATCTTCTCTAAATAGTAGACTCACGGCTTGTTCGTCTAGGCAAGGTGCTTGACGAGTCTTGACGGTAGGAACCGTTTCTGGCCGAATGAAGTAGCAATCGTGAAAGATCTCGATTCCGGCTAGCTTCCTTTCGAGATGGTGCCAAGGTTCGGGAAATCCATGAAAGCGTTCTTGATTTCCTTCCCTAACGAAGTATCCATTTAGGGTAGGGAGATAGGGTCGCATTTGGGTTCCCACATTCTTACGGTTTTGAAATTGAGCGAGCATCTCGAGAACTTCCTCTTTGGTGGGTTTGTATCCTAATCCAAGGGGTTTTCTTTGTGAATTACCCTCTTTGTAGGGTTCAAAAGTGTTTCTTCGGATAGGATTCAAAGGCATTCCCGGGAAGTATCCCTGGGTTTTGAGTATGTGGTTGACCACTAAGTTAGAGTAGGGATTGAAGTATAATGGTGCCAATTCACTCTCTATGACGTTTATGATATGAAAGCCCCCAAGTTCATGTACTGGATCTGTAAGGACTTGATTGCTTGACTTCTTTTCGATTATTGCCTTGATGGGTGACGAAGTGATCGTCACCACCTTACCATTTAGTGGGATTTTGATTTTCTGGTGGAGTGTGGATGTTATCGCTTTGGAAGCGTGAATCTAGGGTCTTCCTAGAAGTATGTTGAAGGATGCCTCAATGTCCACTATTTGGAAGTTGACCTTTCGCTCAATCGGGCCTGTGGCTATGGTTAGGTCAACAAGTCCTACCACCTTTCGACGTGTACCATCATATGCGCGAACACCTTGGTTGGTAGGGATCCAATCTTATTCTTTCATGCCCAACTTGTATGCCGTTTTTAAGGGTATAACATTGACTGCGGAGCCATCATCTTCCAAGGTCATTGGCACATTCTTCTTTAAGCAAATGACGGTGATATAAAGAGCCAAGTTATGACTAGCACCGAAGGGTGGCAAATCCTCATCCGAGAAAGTATTAGGATTACTTAGCTTTGGTGATTCTTGGAAGACCAAGTTGACCACGTCGTCGGGTGTGGAGTTATGTGCCACATTTAGTTTGGTCAAAGCTTACAGTAAAGCTTGGCGATGTGGGAATGAGCTTGACACTAGTTGCCATACTGAAAGATCAGCCTTTGTCTTCTGTAATTGCTTTAGTAGATGGTCGGTAGAGCCTTCTTCATTATCATTTGGTGTGACCACATTGGTTGGACCGTTTGCTATGGGACCATTTTGAGAAGTATTTTGGTATGGGCGCCCTGAACGAGTGAGATGATCTACATCTTGATTTTCACAATTTTGGACTATCTCCTCACTGACTTTGACTAAGTAGTATTAAGTAAGATACTCGTCTTCATTATCATCGGCCCATATTCCATTGATGGTAACAAGTTCCCTCATTCTCATGATTTCAGCTTCTAATTGGATAATTTGGTCGACTAGTTCATCAACCATGGTTACTACTTCTTGCATTATAGTGTTTTGAGAGAAAACTAGTGGTGCATGTTCTTTAGGTGTGGCGTTGGGGCTGTTAGAAATCTAGATCTCTATACTCAACATATTCTTATATGTTATAATTTTAATTTAGTCATAAAATTAAAAGGTGATCTTATGCATGCAAACTACAAAATAAATAAAGAAGAAATCATCATCTCAGATTGATATTTCGGTTTATATGGGCACAAGAGAGTTCTCCTACTCTCTTGTTCTTGAGCTTTCCTTAGTGGATGAACAAGGATTCAACAAGAGAATCCCTCCCAAAAGTATTATACCCAAGATAACAATTTATAAAATTAATATTATTATTACTAGAATAATACTAATTTTGTATTAAAATTGACCCAAAAATATTATTGGACTCTCTATTATTTCGGTTTAGAGAGAAGGAAGAGAAGGAAGAATTTTATCTTTCTAAAACTCTAATTTTAGATGAATAATGAGTGAATAATCTAAAATGTTTTAGGTAGTGTATATTAGGTAAAATGAGGAGAAAAACCCATGGTTTTCTCCTCTCAAAAACCGGGTGGAATGGGGAAGGGAAGAGTGCCAATGCATGAACAAAGTGTTCTTCACAATGACCACTAGGTTTGCATGGCTAGTTTTTAGGTAAATCATTATGCTTACCACTAACATAATTAACCTAATATTTTCCTAATCCTCCCATTATTTCGGTTTACATGGATAAAATGGACTCCATTTTATCTTTGTCAATTTGTCATATGTCACATGTCATATGTCACATAAAATTGTTATATATTTTTCACATATTAAAAATCAAGGCATTATTAAAAATACGTCATATACAAAAATCGACTTAGTAATTCGTAATTACTTGTACCAAAATATTTTACCAAATATAAATCACAATATCTTGTATTTACAATAAATTATTCATTCAAATGCAATTGTTTCTTTAAACAATAATTTCATCCAAGTAATAAAACAATTAGATTACTTAGACCGTATCTTATTTAATCAAATTACAATGAGACACATAAATATTACTTCCAAAATCGTCCGTCAATTTTAAGTAATTTAATTGACCTGTATCGTCATACGATCAATTAAATGATCAATTAAGAGTGTTACCCTTTAGGTATGACCTAAGGGGATCAACTGGTCACCACCGTCTCACGAAAGTAATGTCAAACTCTAGTCAGCCAATCATTACCGATATGTGTTGACCAGTTGACAGTAAAATATTACTTCTTAATTGTATTCTTTAAAATGAGACTTAAACATGTGATCATTATGATCAACAGTTGTGATCGCATTATTGTCGCAGGACACATATTCCAACAATCTCCCACTTGTCCTCGACAAGTGTGCGTCACCAATTCTCTTGTCCTATTACTATCTCCCACTCAATGCAAGATGTCTTTCAGGTCGTACTTGCAAGTGATCATATCGAGAGTGGTTTCCTCGATCTGGAGAACAACTGATTGACCGGAGTTATCCACCATGGATACATTCCGAGCGTGGCCACGCATTTCCAGCTTATTACTCCTCGAGTGGCCCTGAGATATTGTTATAACCCTGACTAGGGGTGGACAATTCCTATCGCACTCATTCCCTTCGACTAGCCACAGCCATCATAACCCAAAATATGCCCATTTGACCCCATTTACGAAGGTCGTAGTAACACAAATCAAAGTTAATCTGAAACTGTGTCATCTTAGGCGAATAGTCTTTAGTCAAAAGAATCGACTCATTCGAATACTATAGTAGCTCTCGCCACGACTAGGCTACATAAATTTGCCAGAACTCTATAAGCGGTCATAAGGCCCGACAAAATGTTCCTAACAGTCTGCCTATGCGATCGACTAGTCATTCTCATATGACTCTATGGCACTTGAACTTGCCATCAATCACATCACACTCTAGTCACTTCGAGACGTCACCGCATGTAAGTAACTATGGGCAAATACAATGCTAATCCGTGTTCACTTTAACGGGGTACAATTGTCTCTACAACCCGTTTGGATGTAACAAAGTATAAGGTGAGTTAATAATAACTCAAACGACAAATGTCGACATCACATTCCGGTAGTCAATACCATATTACAACCTTGTGATGCATATTGTAAGTGTGTAAACACTTGTTTGATTGCAATAGAAGTTTAACATACCACGTGTCCATGAGTTCAAACTTCTTATAATCGCATTTTCCTTTACGTTCATGTTATCTTCTCATAGCATGAACCTTACCAAGTACACATCTAGGTTCCCAACCTCGGTTTTGGTTCTTTATCTTGAGAGAACTTCCTTGTCGATTATCACATAACAAACGAATTTGTGGTGAATGATATAACTTGTACTGATCAAGTACTCTACCCACACACAATGCACTAGGTATATGTTTTGTAGAATCTTGCAACAATTGTCAAGATGATTAGCCTAGCACTTCTCACAAGTCCTAGCATTATAGGAAAAATTAGTTTTGAGTAACTTCTTATTCAACTAAGTATCTTTCCAAACTTCCTATTTCTCCTTTTAGCTTAAGAGCTTAGGATTTTCATAAATCCTTACATGTGTTCGAACTGCAATATGTGCAACCTCTTGACACACAACAGAGTCTTCTTGTCAAACACTGAAATCGCTCATCAAATTCTCCTCGAGAATTCATGACGTTTCATGTATGGCTTGCCAACGATCCATCATGCTCTTATGCATATGATATATTTTTGACATGTGCATGATTATTCTAATGGCGGAAACATTAGTAACCTTTAATCATGTCATCAACTATTCTTAGGTTCAAGGAACGACCATGACTGCTAATGGCCTTTCCATTTTCATTTACATGAATAACCTACCTTACTTGTTGATTCGATGTGTATGTCTCTATACTTATCCAACATCTCATGATGTGATTGGATTCATCATAGTCCATTTTTATCCAGAATTGAAAACTCAAATACTCCTTTGTGAAGGAAGGTATTAGCTCGTCATTCTTCAATAAGTGATGAGTTATAAATTTTACAAGATGATTGGTCCCACTAAATTCCATGTCTACACATGATAACTACCAACTCCCACTTAATTCCATATAATTCGCAATTGACTCCTCAATTGAGACATTTCAAGAATTGAAATATATATTACTTTGTTTAAGTTATTTGAGATAAAACCATATATGTTCCCATCATATCCTTTCAAAATACTTATTTTGAAGTGGTCTCATATTAACCTTATGGAAAGAGATTTTAATCTTTAACTCATTCATATCATAATGATGCGTAGCAACGTCATTGTTTAAATATAAATAATATCTAATACATGTCCTTCAAAATACCCTTTTCGGAAGGAGGTTTAACCATTTCATTTTCATAATGAAGTTAAGTAATGACATTTGCGTGGTTAATACTTAACTTAGTTATTAAGGATATCGGTATATCAATCCTTGCAACCTCTAGTCATAAATCTCATTTATTTTCTAGGATGTAACTTTGATTCATTTAGGCTCTTAAGTAAATATCAACGTTGAAACTATTGGTCAAAATTTATCATAAACTAGTCAAAGCTCTTGTTAAGACTTTACATTAGTCATTTTCTTCCAAAACTTTCTTTTGGTCTCCTTGTGTAGTTATCTTGAGAAAACATTCTCTTGATTACTTCACTTGGTCTCTTTTGTCATGTAGATCTATTCGAGACCATAGATCTCATCTATTGGGCATACTATATAAATAGATATACCTTTATTCAAATCATTCTCCCTTGCGTACATCTCATTTACACAAGTACATAGATTTATCTTGGTGTTGTGTCCTCATTTTTCTCCCACTCTATCTTTAGAATAAATACACTAGAAATTCAAAGATAGTATATGAGACACAAATAATGATTTTTAAAGTATAAGGAGGACTATCTCATAGGTTGACTAAATGTTTTAGATTTTTTAAGTGTACTTGGTGATTAACTTTCCTTTAAGAGAGTTCATTAACTCAATATCACTTTGTAAATGATCATACACAAGTCTTTAGGTTGTGGTTATATAATGAATCCCATCATTATAGTTGTTAATTAGATCACTTTAAGTGAATAATCATATGTTTCTATGAGCAAGCATGTATAGACGAATTTTAGAACAAGGATAAAAATGATAAAACGGGTGACTTGGGTTGCAAACCAAGCCACCATTATCCAAAATACAACCAATTATCCAAAATACATTTCCATGTCAAACACGGAAATCAAAAGGTTCTAAAATCCAAAACATAATTAAAATAAGACAATAAAAGGCGAAGCTTCATGGAAGCTATTCCTAGCTTCTCGATGGTTTCTCAAGCTTGCTTTTCTTTTCCCTTGTCCTTGCTTGGTGGAGGCCCTATTTACAATAAAAAGGGGATACATTATCACAACTTTGTATCACAATACCATAGTTGAATTAGAAACATAAAAGAAAGGATAGTCATTTACCTACTGGAGTGATCTTTCCATCTTTAATATCACCAAGGTACTTGGAACAATTTCTATTCCAATGTCCAACACCATTACAATAATGGCATTTATCAAGAGGACCCTTCTTGATCTTGGAAGTGCTAGCTTCATAAGTCCTAGCTTTGGTGAAAATAGGAGCTTGCTTCTTACTCTTCTTCCCATTCTTCTTGAACTTCCCCTTGCTTTTGGTGCTTATGTAAAGCACATCTTTTGGTGGGTTTACATTTAACCCCATGTCCCTTTTGGCTTGCACAAGTAACTTGTGCAGCTCTTCAAGAGACACGTCCTTGTCTTGCATGTTAAAATTCACCCGGAATTGAACATATGCCTTGACTTTGGATAAGGAGTGTAGAATCCTATCTACAATGAGTTCTTTGGGGATTTCAACCTTTTGAATTTTCAAAGTCTCGACTAGCTCCATTAATTTGAGCACATGAGGGCTAACCTTTTGGCCCTCTTTGAAGTCGAGATCAAAGAATGCCGCGGCCGCCTCATATTGGACGATCCGCGGAGTTTGTGAAAACATTGTCACAAGCTTGGAGTAAATCTCATTAGCGGTGCCCATCTTAAAGGCTCTCCTTTGGAGATCCGCCTCCATCGCAAAGATTAACACGTTTTTCATTGCGGCGGACTCCTTATGGTAAGCTTCATATGCTTCCCTAGTGGCGGCGGTCGACCTAGGGGTAGGTTCGGGTGGAGAGGCCTCGGTAAGGTAACGAAGCTTGTCGTCACCTTCGGCGGCTAATTTGAGTTGGGCATCCCAATCGGAGAAATTTGACCCATTCTTTTCAAGTTTACATCGATCCATAAAGGATCGGAGCCATGAAGTATTAGTGAGAGGTGTGGCGTTGGTGTTTGGATTTGCCATTTGTTATGAGAAATAAGAGCGGTCTACAAAACAAAATAGAAGGAATAAACCATATGTCGTTTTAATAATAATAGTACTCGTAAAAATAAGTTTAAACAAGTTTTATTGCATTTATCTAGTGACCTCTACCCAACTTAGATAAATGATTCCAAAACCCAAATTCATATCGACTTAGGCACGGTAGGGCCTATTCATCCCTTATCAATATAACTCTGTAGATTAACGCTTAATCGATTCTACTTTTAGAACTCTTGGTCGATAAAATTACTCTAATGTTTATCTATAGCCCGGAACACATGCGACTACGGTCACGAATACTTCCGTTGAGCTCAATCCAAATTTCGAATAAATGTGTCCATGATCCAAATCCACATCAACTTGGGCACGGTAGGGCCGATTCATCCCTTATCAACATGAATTCGGTGGATAGACATTTATCACCCACTTCCCCTACGTAACAAGTTTTGTACCCCGGTAGGGCCGAGTGCACTCCCTCGCGAAATAGGTTTTCATGGTTTCTACTATTTGGTAAGGCTATGTCTCAATTGATTGTTTTAGCGAGAGGTCATGTCAATTTATTATCTATCACGTTTTAAGTGAACTAAAGCGGTGAACTACGATAATTCTAATTGACACGGTCGATAAACTCGATTAAAAGATGATGCATGTTTTAGTTATGGCGATTTAGCGATGCATGCGACATATAAATAAAATGCAAAGCATAAAATTAAATCCTAGTATGGCCTTCCTAAAATAGAAAATCTAATTAACTATTACATATTCGGAAACCAACTCCATTGGTTCCTTGAACTTCGGTTATGGCACGCATCTCGAGGTAACACCGTCTTTATGTATCGCCTTCTTGAGTGACATCGTCTTCAAGGAACTCCGGAATAATTAAATTACATAACAAATTACACAACTTCCTATTATACAATTGTAATAAAAATAAAATAAAACTATTAATTACAAAACGGTGATACGAGATCACAATAAATTACAACCGAATCGATATTCCCATACATTTCGGGTAATACCAATTAAAAACTAAGGCCATACTAAGTAAAAATTACATAATTAAAAAATTACATAAAGTAAAATTATGACAATCATAAATAAAATGCAGCATTATAAGATGTATGAACATGCCCAATTTTATGCTAAATCGCCTTTAAGGAGCCAATATCGTATATTACACGGTTTTTACGGATTTGCGTGATTCAATGTTTTATAATCACAAAAATTACAAAAATTCATATTTATGCACAAGTTAATTACCCTAACCTCTTAGGACTCAAAATTAGTTTTCACTACTTATTTGACTATAATTAACTCATATTTCTTAACCTTGTTCATTAATGGACTTAAAATTACAATAAAATGCTATAAACTTCAAATAAATCATAAAAATCCAAATAAATTCAAAATTTGAAATTTAAACTTATGAACATTCTGGAAAAATACCATGACACTCATAATATTCAAAAACTTAGGTTAAAATTTCGTAAAATTATCGGAAAAACTATGTTGCGGTTTATCGGATTTATCAATAAAAATCATAAAAACATGAGAAAAATTATATTCATTAAATTTTCAATTTTAGATCTGGAAAAGATAATAAAATGCAACATGTGACGTTTTTCCTTAGTCATGGAGTATGTTTTAGCAATTATTCACTAATTAAGTCACTATTTATGCTATTTTTAACCAAAAATTCATAAATCATGTAAAAAGACTTCAATATAGCCTATTATTTTACACACATCTTGTAAAATTGCATGTGACAACATACTAAATTTCTATGACCATATTCGAAATTTATCTTATATTAACCTATTTTTCTTCTAAATTCGATTTTTATCATGAAAAATCCAAATTTCGAGCATAAGAACTCCAAAAATTAAGAAAATTTACAGGTCATCTCAATATAATATATGTGATAACATATCAAAAAATCACTGGAAAATTCGAAGTTTAGCTAATTTTAGTCCGAAAATGACATTTTAATCATAAAATCACATTTTTAATGCCATTATTTTATAAGATGAACAATAAAAATCCATAAATTAACCAAAATATCCTAAAAACATTTTAGGACCAGAAACTTTAATATGCATAATTTATTTCGTGATATATCATAATAACACAAATTTACAAGTTTTATATGTTAATCGTATAACTCGGAAAAACTATAACCGATTTGCATGCAAACAATCAAGGCTCTGATACCGCTTGTTAGAAATCTAGATCTCTATACTCAACATATTCATATATGTTATAATTTTAATTTAGTCATAAAATTAAAAGGTGATCTTACGCATGCAAACTACAAAATAAATAAAGAAGAAATCATCATCTCACATTGATATTTCGGTTTATATGGGCACAAGAGAGTTCTCCTACTCTCTTGTTCTTGAGCTTTCATTAGTGGATGAACAAGGATTCAACAAGAGAATCCCTCCCAAAAGTATTATACCCAAGATAACAACTTAATAAAATTAATATTATTATTACTAGAATAATACTAATTTTGTATTAAAATTGACCCAAAAATATTATTGGACTCTCTATTATTTCGGTTTAGAGAGAAGGAAGAGAAGGAAGAATTTTATCTTTCTAAAACTCTAATTTTAGATGAATAATGAGTGAATAATCTAAAATGTTTTAGGTAGTGTATATTAGGTAAAATGTGGAGAAAAACCCATGGTTTTCTCCTCTCAAAAACCGGGTGGAATGGGGAAGGGAAGAGGGCCAATGCATGAAGAAAGTGTTCTTCACAATGACCACTAGGTTTGCATGGCTAGTTTTTAGGTAAATCATTATGCTTACCACTAACATAATTAGCCTAATATTTTCCTAATCCTCCCATTATTTCGGTTTACATGGATAAAATGGACTCCATTTTATCTTTGTCAATTTGTCAATTTGTCATATGTCACATAAAATTGTTATGTATTTTTAACATATTAAAAATCAACGCATTAATAAAAATACGTCATATACAAAAATCGACTTAGTAATTCGTAATTACTTGTACCAAAATATTTTACCAAATATAAATCACAACATCTTGTATTTACAATAAATTATTCATTCAAATGCAATTGTTTCTTTAAACAATAATTTCATCCAAGTAATAAAACAATTCGATTACTTAGACCGTATCTTATTTAATCAAATTACAATGAGACACGTAAATATTACTTCCAAAATCGTCCGTCAATTTTAAGTAATTTAATTGACCCGTTTCGTCATACGATCAATTAAATGATCAATTAAGAGTGTTACCCTTTAGGTATGACCTAAGGGGATCAACTGGTCACCACCGTCTCACGACAGTAATGTCAAACTCTAGTCAGCCAATCATTACCGATATGTGTGGACCAGTTGACAGTAAAATATTACTTCCCAATTGTATTCTTTAAAATGAGACTTAAACATGTGATCATTATGATCAACAGTTGTGATCGCATTATTGTCGGAGGACATATATTCCAACAGGGGCCACGTAAGGTTGCCACTGCATTCTCTAGTTCCATGACTTCCCTATCCACACTCTTCACCCATGTAATGAAATCAGTGATGGTTGGAGAAATGGTGGAGTAATTCCCTTCATTTTCTATTGCATGAACTTTGTTTTTGACTGGAGAAATGAGATGTGAACAATCTATGGTAAATTCTTCATTTGTAATCACTAGAACTCCAAGAGGATTCTGAGTGTTGTTAGGCTTACCTCCAGGTGGTATTGGTAGGCGACCGTCTTCAATCATATCTTGAAGTACATTTTTTAATTTGTAGCATTTCTCTGTATCATGTCCCTTACCTCTATGGTATTCGCAGTACGAATTCTCATCTCAGAACTTGGATTTCTTTTCTGGTTCGGGTGTAGGGCATATGGGTTGAAGTTTCCCAAGTTTCATCAATCTTTTCAGAGCGTTGGAATACGTGTCCCCTAAATTTGTGAATTTCCTTGGAGGGGTACTCTTCTTAGATGGCTCAAGGAGGTTAACTTCATCAGTCTTGCTAGTAGAGCCATAAGAATGACTTGTTGAGCCTTGATATCCACGACCTATTGTTTTGGACAAGAGCCCTTTACGAATGTCATCTTCGATCCTTGTCCCTAGTACGGTCAAATCTTTGAAAGTTTTGATGTTTTGATACCTCAAATGATTTGCATAGATGGGCTTTAGGTTGTCCACGAATTTCTCCATGAGGGTGGCTTCATCCGGGCGTTCAACAAGTTGAGTACTAGTCTTCCTCCACCGACTTAGGAAATCGGTGAAACCTTCGTTGTCATTTTGGGTAAGAACCTCTAAAGTGCGCATGTTGACTTGGATTTCAGCATTATCTGCATATTGTTTAGCAAACTCGATTGCGGCATCGTCCCAAGTAGCGATTTTCTTGTGTTCTAGCGAATAGAACCATTGTTTTGGGATGGTGTCAAGAGATGAAAGAAAGATCCTTAAGAACATCTCGGGTTTAATGCCTTTGATAGACATGTAATCCTTAAAGGCTCGGATATGGTTCAAAAGGGTTCTCATGTCCCTTGAATTTCGGGATATCCGTCATGTTGAAGTTGGTTGGCAACTTGAAACTCACAGCCTCATATTTGCGATTATTCTCCCTATAAATGTCATCCCCTTTGAGATACATCAATTGTTCCTCCAAGTATTGGAGTCGTTTCTCAGCTGCAGTCATACCCATGGGAGGGTTTTCGTCCCTGAAGTCGTTCACGAAGTCATTGGCGATCTCACTTTCTCGAGGAGGCATCCTCATTTCTACGGCATATATTCTGCCCTCAATGGTGTCAAGGCGATCATACACTTGGTCTTGAGTAACTTGGATACGAGCTAGCGCGGCTAGGATTTGATCATTACCATTCTGGAGTTGGTTGAAGTTCGCGTCGCTTGTTTCAGGCATCTTGGAAACTGAATAAGAGATCGACGACGAATCAAAACATGATCGACCACTCTAGCACACTTACTCGAAAAGAAATGTTTTGACTCGTGAAGTGGGAGTGTGCCACTTGTGTCAGTGAGTTTTGAGGAAATGACAAAATTTGAAAATTTTTGGTCCTAGTCAACTTTAGTGTAGTTGTAGGAGTGGACTCGAAGTGAGGCTTTGAAATGGGTTTTGAGGCCCGAATTTTGACTTGACAATTGGACAGAGTTTTGTTTTGTTTTGCGCTAATATTAGGCCCTAGTTTTCGAAATTTTACATTTTAAAGAAGGATTTTAAATTTACAAGAATCGTCATGGTTTTGTTTAGAAAAGGGTGATCACGTATGGTACAAACAATATACAAGCATTATAACGGCATGCTGAGTGCATTTAAATGGGTTTTGGTTTAAAGGGTTGGTTGCCATACCGAACAATCAAACCCGAAGTCTGTGGAGAGGCTCGTACGAAACAAGAGTAAGGCCGATTCCTAGTCCATTTCCTCAAGTAGTGAAAGTCCTTGATACAAACAAGAGTAAGTACCATGGTATGGATGACGTCAATCACTATCCATCCTTAGGCCCAAATAAGAATTAGGACCATCTAGACGGGGCGATTGGTCGAATGGGTTGGGTTGGGCCTAGGAAGGCCGAATAAACGATCTAGGAAGACCGAGTTATGAAAACCGACAATTGTCTTGTACAAACTATTCCCTAACCTTGTTCAAGTTTCACCCTATTGCCTACACGTAAGTGTATTATCCCCAGCGGAGTCGCCAAACTGTGGATAGTGGGCCCACGGGGGCGCTTGGGAAAGAACAAGCGTTTGCATTTGTGGAGTCGCCACCAATTTATTGTGGAAAATTGGAAACCGTTCGAATACCTCGTGCCATGTCAAGACACAAAGTAGTGACATGAACACCAAGAACTCGTTACCCTTAGCATTCTATGTCTAGAATGACCCTCGTGGATGGCAATGAACACGGATGTTCACAGAGATCTGGAGTAAGGGGTGAGGGTACGTATTAGGAAGCTCTTTAGATCGAACACCTAATCCCGCCCGCCTCGATAGCGGCCTCTACTAATGATTAGGGAAGTTGTCTATACTCGATATATTGTCGATTATATGCATGCTATGCAACATCCAATAAATTGATTCTAGCATGTGAGAATTAACTAAGTCGGTTGAGATTTAGGATTGATTACATGTGAAGGCATACAAGTGATACAATAAAGAAATACGATAATAATACAATAAAGGAAAAATACAATAATTACATTGGATTAATGATTTATGTCGAAAATACCTTTAAAACGGATAATTTGAGAAAGAAATAAGCAAACAAATTAACGAACAGGAATTAAGGGTGATAATACGAATAGTAGTTAATTAATACGTAAGCTAAAACTAGGTCAAGGCAAAACGGGAGTTCGAGACAAATCGCCGAGAACAGTAGCGCAGCGGTGAGCCGCGCTCTGGAAAGAGGCGCAGCGATTCTTTGCGTCTGTTCCTTTGGCTCGATTACAGGCCGTGAAGCGGAATTGCAAATCGTTAATGTTCATTGGTGATTTAAATGATCGATTATACTATTTGGCTCGGGTAAAAGTGATTAGCAGATTATTTACATATGATTGACGGTCATGAAAGCAATAAACATGGATGAAACTGATTAGAACGAATTAATTACATGACTAAAATGGTTAATTAGCGAATTAATGAACTAAACGAACTAATTAGGTTAAATATGACGAATTAATGATGAACTAATGATAAATATGACAGTAAACAAGTGAGAAATATATTAAAGGTCGAATTCCAAAAACTCAATATGAATGAATCGAATTTCTACAACCCGGTTTGACTTTAATGACGAAAACCCGCAAATATTGGTTATAAGGGATTTGAGTCGGGAATTAATGATGAATTATATGTTAATGATGATGAACAATATATTAAATTACCACGTGGATGAAATAAGAACAAACAAAGATGAAAGAAAACAAAAGGACGAAACCAACAGAGGACGAAGGAAGAAGAAGAGAAGAAAGAACGGCGGCAACCTCAGGAAGAGGCGCAGCAAGTGCTGCGTCCTTTCCAAGAGGGGCAGCAGTTGCTGCGTCCCTTCTCGACGTCTGTCTCCTGTTAATCCGTAAAAAGGGATTTAAACAAAGGGTTTTTAGAAATCGGTTTTAATTGTATTTCGACATAAACCTTACAATATGATTACAACAATAAAGAATAGAGATATTTACACCCTCAGACTTACATGTTTGATGAAACGAGATGAACTAAGTTAACGTTTAGTGAGGCTCGACTCGAATGTAGACGAAAGTGCTCTCGTAAGAGGAAATTACACAGATTGATTAAAGTTGATTATGGTGGAGTTGGTCAAATTGGACGGTCATGCAAAACGAGGCTGGTAATCAGAAGGATCCGAGCTTACGTGGTCGAATGTTCAAGCACGTAGACGCCAAAAAGTAAGAACGTGGTCTAGAATGCAAAGGGAGAAGAGAAGGGCGGACACTCACGTGAGAAATATGTGAGACCGAAGGTCTCTATTTATACTAATCACACGGAGGAAGTAGGGTTTTCGGAGAAACTTTGGAAGTGAATCTCGAAAAGATATGAAAAAGATACGAAAAATACGCAGAAAAGGACTTGGGAAGAGGCGTAGCAAGCACTGCGTCTCTTGGAAGAGGCGCGACACTGCCGCATCCTTTCCCAAGTGGTTTCCTCTGTAAGAAAGATTTCCGTGTTTAGTTTATGGAATAACGGAATAATTTGGTTTTCCTTAATATTTTGTGTGAATATTACGGGAAATTGTTTACCAAAGATTAAAAGATTTATAAAATATGGAAAAGAAATATCCGGAACATTCCAGAACATTCCGACTCAGTTTCAGAAAATGAATACGGTTTTAGGCCCGGACTCCAAATGTACTTTAAGTACTGCCAAAACGACCGTATCGGCACGTAGATGACAATTAAGAGGTAGACATAAATGTTTGAGCGATCACTTGATGATAAACTTACGAACTGTCACAAATCATTCCGCGTACCAAACATGCGGCCCAATCATCACTGGGTGGTTGGCGGGAGGTGCAGAAATGAGGTATCTACAGAGCCCCCACTTTGACTGAGGCTTGGACAAGGCGAAAGTCAAAGTATAGCCATCAGGTCAATCGAAGATTACAACCTGACGACTATGGCGACGCGAGGCGGCTCAAGGGGTCTGAGCCAAGGACCTGTCGTCGGGAACATTTTAGAGTCTGTCGACTGTCGGGGGGGGGGGTCGTTTAAAGTCCATTAGACTACATGAGGAGGCTCGCTAGCCATAAGAAGAGACCATACTTGAAATTCTTTGAAACTTCAGGGGAAAACAATACGCGATCTTGGAGAAGAAAATGACATGACACGATCAAAAGCTATCGGGAGAAATCTGCTTGTGTTCAGCTTCAAACAAACTTCGGAAGGACTTGGGGTCGATGTTGATCTCCATGTCTCGAGAGAGAATGACTGTCGGTCGTGAACTCTCGCTGGGGGAACATAATCGGGAACTGGTCTTCATGTCTTGAGAGGGAAAGTCTATCCGTGTACTCTCGCTAGGGGAACAGAATAAAGGCGTGTCAAAACACCTGTCAAAGAAGGAATGCTCGTTGTGACAAGCTATGTCTGGGATAAAAAAGGGCGATAATTTGCTGTTGGCTTGAAAGAGGTGGATCCGGGCGAAGAATATACATCAAACGGATCAAATATGAGATGTAGCATCAAGGAAGTGGCGCACCAAAGATGGGCCCACAAAATAACGAATTCATAACGAATTTTTGAAAATTCGTATGAAGGGAAGCTGAGGAAGAGGCGCAGCAAGAGTTGCGTACCTTGGAAGAAGCGCAGCACCCGCTGCGTCTATTCCTGGGTGTGTCTTTTCTGCGTAAAAACCCGATGAAACAGAGGGTTCATTTCATTATTTCGAAACATAAAATCTCAATTTCTCTCTCAAATTCCAAACATTTCCGTCAAAATTTGATCCAAAAGCTTGCATTTGCCATGACTAATCGAGGTATGTGTATCAATCTTGCATTTATCTTCCGTATTTGATCAAATGGGATTGACAAAATTAGGGTTTTTGACCCTAATTAGTCGAAAATTTGCGGCTATTCCTCCAAACGACTTTGCCTTGCGAAATTGACTTTGTAAATGGCCCATTGGTAGTATAAGGATCATAACCATGTATTTGTTTTGAATTTTCGTTAAGTTTTGAGCATTTGTGGGAAATTGAGACGGTTTCACAGCTAAACCGTAAATTGCTTCGAAAATAGCCTTAGGATTGCCCATTTGTGACGAAACTTGATATTTGGAATCCTTGTGTTATGGGTAAACTTCCTACCATCTCAGAATTTTGGTTGGTGACGGCTTTTTCAGGACACTTTCTAGGGCATAATCGCCGTTACAACGAAATGTTGTCGAAATTCCGACTCGAACCCATGACTAGGTTTCAACTTAGGCTTGACTTGACCCAAATTACCACTGGAGCGGACGGGTTTGTGGGAAAATTGCCAAAGATGGCGAGAAAAGAGCGATTCCAGGGCTCCGAAAACTCGAAAATCCCCTAATCAAGGCTTGTCGTCACTTGACGCGGCCTAAATTTACTTTAATGTTGCAGGTGATGAGGCTTCTACGTCAGGGAGAGCTCCCATGGACGTGGACACTGTTGTCGACCCTTCTCAGGTGCTTGAGGAGGCATTGGAGGAGGCTTTCACTGCTGCGGTGATGGCTGCCGAGGACGAGGTCCGGGAGGAGGAGGCTGCTGAGGAGGAGGAGGTCCCGAGACGGGCCAACGTTGGACGGGGTGGTCGCCACCTGAGGGGAGCACCTGCGTGGGCTAAGACTTGGGACTGTAGGCACCTGCTTTGGGCTGCGGAGGGTCACCTGTCCTACAGGACGGTGAAGAGCTTGGTAAATAGAACTCATAACTCTTCATTCATCTTCTTTCATTTCTGTTTGTCATTCCTTTACTTCTTCATTTGAGCTAAAGATAGCTTTTGTTTCAAATCAACATAGGAGGCCGGGAACATCAGGTCGTTCTCGGGCTACACGACGACAATGGGGTGCTACGAGCGGCTGTCGGCTGAGGAGCGAGCCATGATCGAGCGGGGAGCGTTCGACGCCTTAGTGCAGGCTTGGAGGGACATTGCGAGGAGGAAGCTTTGGGCCAACCTCAGTCTCGTCCGAGCTTTCTTGGACCGGTTTTAGGACACGACCTCCATGTTTCACATGCCTTTTGGTGAGGCGGGGGTCACGTTGGAGGATAACGGCATGATTTCTGGTCTGCCGTGTGGGACTGAGGTGGTGGAGTGGCCGGAGACAGCCATGAGGGTTGACTCGGCGGAAGCTAGGAGGCTGATCGGCTGGAACTTGGCGCCGAAGGCGGCTGCGGTACCAGGCTTGGGGCCTAGTTCTTACGTGCGGGACTACTTCGCGGGGAAGACCCCGGCGTTGGTGGTGATCGAGGGGAGGGAGACAGCTCCTACTCCCTGCACTGCAGAGCAGAGAGTCCGCTTGTGGCTCTGGTGGTTCTTGTCTTCGATTTACCTCGGAGACAAGGGGGAGAGGCTTTCGACGAAGCTTCTTCCTTTTATTTCTAACCTGAGCGACCTAGGCCGTTGGGACTGGGTCACTTGTACTGTTGGCTTTGTGGTCCTCATTCGCTTCATGAGGGCCATGGTTCGTCCGGAGTTGATGGAGAAGGGGACCTCTTCTGCTGCTGTCGGCCCTGGACTGCTGTTGGAGGTATGAACCTTCAAAAGATCATTTCCTTTTCTTATAGAATCAAGAAAGATTGTTGTTGACTATCTTGATTTACAGGCGTGGGCGTACTCCTACTTTCCGGGCCTCACGCCCAAGAGGACGGAGCCGGTGGAGTAGGGTTATCCCGTTGTGAGGGATTGGGTGATGTGCCATACGAGGAGTCGGCGTTCCTTCCACGACGTTTGTCGGAGGGAGGTGAACGCTCTTCAGCTGGATGGCGTGAGTATTTCACCTTACATTCGTCTGTTTCTCCTTTTTTACTTTTAGAACTGATCATAAGAATGACCCTTCGTTTGTTTTCCTAGTGGGTGCCTAGGCCTTAGGAGGAGTACGCTGGCGCTCCTCCTTTCGTGGCTGAGGTCCTTTGACCTAGGAGCTCCTGTT